>NW_007730546.1:157103-189601 GCF_000696425.1 Galeopterus variegatus
GGTTGCGGTCCTGTTGCCGGTCCCAGTCCGGTACGGGCATGACACTGAGGGTTGCGATCCGTTGCCGGTCACGAAAAAAAAAAAAAAAAAGACAAAAAGACAATATCATGTGATCTCTATTCACTTTTATAATATAAAAATTGTGTTTTTTTATTTGTAGAAAATCTTATTAGTGTTATAATTGGATCTTTTTCAGCCATCTTATTATATTTATTTTTTTAAGTTGTCATTTGCCTTTCTAGCAGTTTTATTTCACTAGGAGTTGTCAGTTCTAGTGTTCTGCTTGATCTTTCTCCTAATTACATATACCTTCTAGGATGCTTCATTGTTTTCCTTTGTCAACTCATGATCTCTGTTCACCTTCAATGGTCAAGTCAAATTTTTAGATAATAGTTGATAGGAGTGTGGTTGCAGGCAGGAGGACAGCATTTTACTAACCAGCAAGCTATTCATCCTCTCTTTTGAGGTGACATCTTTCTTTGTTCCCAAGTCTCCCTGGTTGCATGTTTTCAGCTTTTCTTATGTGCAGAGATTGGAGGACCTAGGCTCTCATCATGTCTTTAATGTAGTTTCTATGGGACCAAGGAGATTGGGTGGTTCCTTCTGTGGTAGCATGTGTGAGGGATGAATACTGGCCTAGGATATCCCCAGGTCTCTTGGGCCATCCTTTGAGTGGGTGAAACCCCAGTAGTGGCACAGGCATTTCTCTTGCTGCTCCTGGCCTAGAATCGAACAAAATCCTGGGCCTGATTTCTCCTTCAGAGATTTCGCCATAGCTTTGGATTTGAATTAATGCCCTGGACTGACCAGCATTCTGGCTATCTTTCTGCTCTGGAGAAGTAATTGAATAGGACTTGGAAGGAAAGAGTAATATTTGTTTAGGCCATTATTTTCTAACAATAAGTTTTGGAATGTGGTTGTAGATTCTTTAAAGTTAAGGTCTTTGTTCACTTAATTCAATTCAGTGAACATTTACAGAGGGATTATTATGGGCCAAAAACTTTGCTAGGAGCTATGTGTGCCAGTTAAGGCATGATTCTTGCCCAAGTAGGGCTAACACTGTAGAAGATGAGAAGGGGAAGTAGAACAGTAATTAAAGTGTGATAAATGCTACAATAGAGATGTACTAGTATGAATAATCAGGTAATGAAATCCTGACATAAAGATGGAAACTAATATGGATTAATGATTTAATGTAAAAAGCAAATAAATGTTTAAAAATTACAATTTGATCTTTGGAAGTTTGGTTACTTACCAAGCTTTGAAGCATTAGTGGACATCAGAAATAAAGGTATTTTTAAATTGAAATATTGAATTATAAAATCCTTCAGTATGTATTTAAAAAAGAAGAAAAAGCTAGGTAAGTTATTTGCAGTCAGTTATGTCCTTTGTTATATAGGGAGCAACTATGGATTGAAAAGTAAAACATCAATAGAAAAATAATCGAAGCACACAGTTTTGATTAATAATAATACAATCTGTACATGAATATAGATAGGATATTTCACCTTTACTATGATTGAAGTAATGCAATTTAAAACAAAAGTTGTAATTTTATGACTTAAATTTGCAAAAATCAAATTCAGCCTATATAAATAGGTAATCTAGTTCTGGAAAACTGCTTGGGAGTGCCTTTCAGGAAGCAAATAAGTGATCATACAGTTTCACTTATAATTCCCACTTCTGTAAATTTTTTGTAAAGAATTTTTTATGGTAACAACTAATAAAATTAATACTAGTAGGGGAAGGGTATTTTAAATTATGGTTTATCAATTTGATGGAATGTTAAGTAACCACTGAAATTTTATAGATTGTAGCCACATTGAGAGAGGTTTATCTTATTTGTCTCTGTGCTATGGCAACCATATATAAATCTGTCTGTCTGTCTATCATTGGTCGTCTGTTATTTTTATTTAGTTTTTTTAATCTGTCTTCTCTCTGGATTATGAGTGGAAGAGGTATGGAAGATGTAAATCAGTTTTAGGACTGTGGGATTTGCTTCCTTAAAATTGTTCTTGTTACCTTTATAAATGTTGATTCCATAAAAACATTTTACAGTTTGGTGATCTGTATTAATTATGGCAAGTGAAGGTGTATGTGTGATTTTGTATTTTGAATTAATATTTCTGACAAGAAATATTTCTGAAGAAATTTCCAAAGGAAAAGAATTTTGATTATCTTAGTCTGCAAACAGAAAAGAGAGAAGTGTGGCACTCGGTGATATTAATTGTCTGATGGAGTAGACAGAATGATGACATAATCCCCAATGATCCAGCTCTTGTATAATTCTGTCCCCTTGAATGCACGTGGAACTTAGGACTTGCTTTTAGCCAGAAGAATGACGAAGGTGTAGGGATAGTCGCTCTTATGATTATGTTGCATTACACAAGTCTCTGTCACTGTAGACTTGGATGAGACACATTCTCCATCTGGTCTTGAAGAAGCAAAAAGCCATGTTGTGAGCACCTGTTGAGAGTGGTGGCCTCTAACAGACATGGGCCTCGACCATCAATCACCAGGAAATGAATCAACAAACTAAGGGATCTTGGAAGGGGGTCATCCTCTAGTCAAGCCTCCAGATGAGAACACAGCTTAGTTGACACCTGGATTTCAGCCTTGGGAAACCCTGAGCAGAGAACTCAGCTAAGCCATGCCTAGAGTTTTGCTGTGTAAAAACTGAGAGAGAATAAATGTGTGTTGTTTTAAGCTTCTAATTTTGTGGTAATTATTATGAAGCATAGAAAATGAACACATCTGATACATATTATGTATTTCCTATGAGCCTCAAGCTTCATGTGATATCAACTGGTTTAAAATAAATGCGTATCTTTTTGTGAATAAAGCTCTAAATTTTTATACATCTTTTGATGTTTAAACAGGATAAATCCTCCTTTTTGTTAGGTTTTTGAATTTTACTTTTCCATGTAATAGTTTTTTTTCTTAGTTCTAGAATAGCTGTACTACTTATCCAATAGAAACCATGCCAGAAGTCATTGTGTTCCAATAAAGGGAGGTTTATTGTAAGGATTCAGATGGGAAATCTCAGGAGCTGTATCTTTCTAGGATCTGGGCTTTGCTGCCCTCTCTGCCTTTCTGTGGTTGAGTGCTGTAGTCTGCACTGAGTGGCTTCCTTACCAGCTGCTCCATATTGTTTTTGCTCCCTCGTTATTTTGGGTTGCATGTATTATTGCCTTGCCATGTCCCTGACTCACCTTCATAGCACATTTTTACTACAGCATCACATTTGAATGGCCCATGCTCTCCTTTCCCAATACCAAGTGTTGGGGAGAATAATGAGTTTGCACCAGCTCGAATTTTGGTCAGGTCCAGTCACTGGGTGGCTTGTGGATGAGCTGCCATTCGCCAGATACCTTTGTCTAACTCCAACCAGTTTGACAAGAGGGATTTCCATGGTAGAGGCACAGACCACTTGGGCTGTAGGCTGATTACAGTAAGTGGGGTGAAGTCTGGACAGGCAGTGGCAGCTTCTTTTCTATAATTCATCAGTCACCAAGAGGATCTTTAAATGAATAGCATCCTCTTTTCAGTTTTTTCTTATTTGTGAAACAGAGGAAATGATATTTTCACTCTGAGTGTTGGGCAGCTTAATTCTAAGAGAATGAAAATAAATAAAAATGCTTCAGAGCATCCTCTTTTCAGTTTTTTCTTATTTGTGAAACAGAGGAAATGATGTTTTCACTCTGAGTGTTGGGCAGCTTAATTCTAAGAGAATGAAAATAAATAAAAATGCTTCATTAAGCACCAGAATCCATCAATTGTAATGTAATTTTAACCAGAATTTTGATATTTGTCAGGATCTTGAAATGATGCTTTATTCTTTTCCTTACTCTCTGCCTACAGTAGAGTGCTGTAAATGTATTTGAAAATCATTATGGCATGGAATGTAACATTAAAGAAGAATATCACTGTAAATTATGTTAATTAAGTATATTTGTTGTGATGAGATGGAACACAATCATAAAGGAATATGTGCATTTGTGGGGTGGTGAGTTTCTATTGCATAAAACAAAAGGCAAGATTCATGTTTACATATTGTAAATGGATAGTTCTTCATGGGTTTTATTGATTGAATTTCTTTGGCTAATGACAAAGGTACCAAAAACTAGTGCAATAAGAGATCTGATAGCAGGAATTCAATTTTTTTCCTTTACTTAATTGACCATATCCATTTCTATATATTGCTAGCCAACTCTATGCCTAGAGAGAATCCCCAATATACTCATGAATCACTTGATTTATTACTGAAAAGGGAAAAAAAT
Source organism: Galeopterus variegatus (assembly GCF_000696425.1). Classification (NCBI taxonomy): domain Eukaryota; kingdom Metazoa; phylum Chordata; class Mammalia; order Dermoptera; family Cynocephalidae; genus Galeopterus; species Galeopterus variegatus. The sequence continues at coordinate 161,384 of NW_007730546.1, forward strand.
AATCTTGGCTTGAATTAGAAGGAAAAGGTGGAGAGTTACAATGATTAGTCAGTAAAAAGCTACTTTCCCCAATTTTGTTTCTGGCTACAAAGCTGTACAAAGTACAGTTTGTAGTTTGGGTAGCTCTCCACATTTATTCTTGTCTGGTACCTGTGGGAGGAAATGATGAATTGGTTCAAGAGTTTGGCTGTCTCTGTGAATGTATAGTCCAGGGCCACTGTTGAGGAGGTTCATTGCCAAGAGGTGTTGTTTGGAGGGAAGAGGGGTGGGGAGGCTGGAGATCTTGGTGGAAAGTCTGGTTCTAGTCATTGACTTTGGTGTTACCTCTGGCAAATAGCTTCATTGTTCTGTCTGCAACATCACAAGATTAGTTAATAAAAAGAGCTCTACTGTGGTACTGTTCAGTGCTTCTGCCTTTCCAGGCACTGTGCTAAGCAGTTTGCGTTTGTGGTCTCATATCCTTCTTGCAGTAGTCCTGTGAGGTATATATCATCTGCATTATGCAGAGGAAGATGAGGGCCAAGGATGAGACAGGTAGCTGGTAAGTTACAGAAACAGGAGCCTGTGCTCCTAACCTTTGCATTCTCCTTCTTCTCCCTGTGATGGGTAATAGTCTCAGGAGGGAGAATAGAAAATCTGAGTCAGCACTTAGTGTGTGGTTAGTGCTGTGGCTGGGATATTGAAGGCTGCTGTTGGGGAGATCATAAGAGAAGCTTAGGAAAATCAGATGCTGAGGTGAATTTTGAAGCATGGGAAGGAGTTGATAAATGGAGAAAGCAGGTAACAGACATTCTGGGGGAAGGAATAGCATTCTGTGAAGGCAGGTGAGTGGGTACTGTATGGGGCGTGTTGTTATCACTAGCTGTAGTGAAGGTCTCTAGAGAATGGTGATGGGAAATGCAGGTATAGAAGTGGGCAGGAGTCAGGGCACATGTAAATTGCTTTTAGGAAGAGTATGTGTGCATGTTTCATCCTAAGTTTCTAAGTGCTGAGGGGGACACTGTCTAGCTGGCTCTCTGGGCTGCTGTGATTTGTGTCTCCATTTCTGTGGACATAGCCTACCTCAGTTTTGCTTGCCTGGACTCAACTGTACAAACCACACCTTTTCTCTTCCTTCCAGTGAAACTAGAAGCCGAGCTTTGATCAGGTGTTTCCCCTGCTCACAAACTTGAAGAGGCTCTTTAAGGTTTATTGATTAGAGTTCAGCTTCTTTAATATGGAGGCTATTAAGGCTCCAACCTACTTTTCCAACTGTGTTTCCAGTATTTCCCTTCACCTAACATATCTTTTTATCAAATCCACTTGGTCATGTTTCCACCCTGTGCCTTTATTTATGTAGTTCTCTCAGGAAACCCCTTCTTTACCTTCCCATATCTCTGGTTCTGCAAAGTCTTATCTTGTCCAGCCAGGTAAGGAGCTGGAACAGATGTTTCCTAACTCACTCCTGAGACCACTGGCACCTTCAGAGATCTTGAGCAGCTACTCTTTGCAGCTCAGGGGATTTTTCTAGCCTGTAACTTCTTTCTCTCATCTAGTTTTCTGAGTCTCCATCTTGTTGTCGAGTCCTGGAGATCTGTTGCTGGCTTTTGCTTCTTTTCTCCTCAGTACCCCACGTCTTGCACGATCATTTGCACTGAGAGGTTTCAGGGCAAGTGACACCTGACTCTATGTCCTAGCCCTGCTCCTGGGTACTATACCAGAATCTAAGCTGAGCATACCTCTTGGACTTCAGTTTGGAAGGATGATTGGACTGAATTTCATTAGCCTGTTGATTTATGTTGCCATTTATCCCTTCAACATATATTTATTAATTCCCTACTTTGTAGCAGGCACTGGAGACACAGTGGTGAGCCATGACAGTAGGCATGGCCCCTGCTTTCATTAAACTTACTGTCTAGTGAAAGAGACCAATTTACAATCATCTTAGTAAAAGTAAGTACTAGAAATGAGAATATATGATGCTATGACAGCCTGCCATTGGGAGATGGGACCTGGCTAAGAAGGTCAGAAAATGCTTTCTTGAGAAGTTTCTAGGACAGATACTTGTCACCATTCCTAGCTAACTGATGCTTGTCACTGTTCCTAGGACTGTGCACTAACCCTAAGCTGTGACTCATCCACAGACAATGGCAAGATCTTTCTGAAGAGTTGTCAAAGAACTCTGACCTTCCAGCCTTGGGCTGTTTATCTTGCCCAACTCTCTCCCTTATTTGTTAAAACAATAGTGGTGTTTTGATGATCTGGTGTTTAACATTTGACTTCTAATATCTACCACTAATGTCATTTGCCCCCAGATCAAGACCAGGTCTAAGTGACTCAAGGGATTGTTTGCACCTTTTTTGATCCCTGAAAGCCTGTAGAACACAATTAAAATGGATGTAAATGCTTCTAAACCAGTCTTAAATTTATAATATAAACTAAGTGCAATGTGGTGGGAGTGGGGTAGAAATATGTTGTACAGTCCTGTGTTTATATGTTGGTACTATTTTGTTGGTATTTAGAACAGGGAGCAATTAAATTTTTAACAAACCACTTATTTATTGACTAGCATTTTGGAGTGGTTGGTATGAAGCAGGCACTATGCTAAAACTTACCTTATGTATTATTTTATTCAATCCATTGGAAAAACTCTTGACACATTTTTCATAAAATTATATATAAAAACTTTCTTGATCTTTTTACGATTTGGCCTATACTGTATCTGTCTAGCCTCATTTTCCACTATCTTTGAACCCTTTGTTACAACTGAAAATTTTCCTGGCTATTTTGTATGTTATATTTGCATATGTTTTTTCCCTCCACCTAGAATTCATTCTTTTTTCTTCCTGTCAAAATCTTAAACTTGTAGTTGTTACCACTTCCAGGATGTTCCAATCAATTCATATTCCTTTGGCATCTTCCTTAAATAAAGTAGGTGCTCAGTGAGTATATGTTGAATTAGACATCAAGTACTTTGGGTAGCTTTGCTAATTTATGACATTTAAACTAAGCAAATGTTTTGTAGTAGCCAAATAATTAACGTAATTTGAAATGACTTGCTATTATTCATTCCTGCCATCATAGAAAATTAAGTAGTTGTCAAAACAAACATCTTCCCTAAAACATCACTAAGAATTACTAATACTTCATTTTGAGAAATTTCTATGATTTAAGAATAGTTTATATTGAATTTAAATAAAGCAAGTTCCAGAGAGTTTATTGCTTTTTGCCCCAATAGATGTTCAATTTTATATAATGAATGGACCCTATGAGATAGGTACTATATCATTTTAAAAAAAATCATTTTAAAAATGAGATGCCTGGGACACACAGAGGTTAAATAGCTTGCCTGGGTCACACAAATTAGCAATTGGCAGAGCTGGCCTCTTAACATATGTCTTTGACTCCTGACCCATATTCCCAATTCTATTAAGTTATCAGAGGTATAATTTTAAGTGGAGTCTCATTTCACATTTAATTTCATTATTACTCTTTGGCATACCACCTTTGTAGGAATACCTGGACTCTCAAATACTGTGACTAGTAACTATGGAAAAATATTAATGGTAGTGCTGATGCATGTCATATCCGGTAAGAAAGAAAGTGCATGTCAAACTATCTGAAGTAACAGACTATTTCATAAAACAAGATATGACTAAATTTATTTGGCATCAAACTTCCAAAATATATTTATAAATTTAGTTGGCAAAAGCTTTTGTGTTACTTGCCTTTACAGTACCTAGTCTTCAAAATAATTTAAAAATTTTTCCACATGGTTAGTCCTTTCAGTTTCTTGTTTTTTTTTTAAAATGTTACTTACTAAAACACACTTGCCAGATTTCACTTAATTGCATTTTTATAGTCCAGTCATTAACCTACTGAAAAAAAGTAGCTTAAATGGAAGCATTGATATAAACCTCATTACACTGGCTCCGATGTGTTGCTATCACAAAGAAAAATGTTACTTACTAAAACACACTTGCCAGATTTCACTTAATTGCATTTTTATAGTCCAGTCATTAACCTACTGAAAAAAAGTAACTTAAATGGAAGCATTGATATAAACCTCATTACACTGGCTCCGATGTGTTGCTATCACAAAGTATTCATCTTCTCTATGTGTATGTTTTCATAGGATACTATTGAAAAGGTAATGGAAAATTAATGTTGCAATGGAGAATTTGATTCTGTATAAATTTTTTAAACACTCCAACACAGTGTATGTTTACAACATCAAGAGGTTTATTTGGAATTAAGGTTTATCATAAACTTTATGCTATTTAAAACATATTTTACAACTGGCCATATATTATTTCTGCTCCCCATATTCAAGTTTTCCTCATTTATTTCACAAAAGTTTTGCTATATGCCTCTCTTTGGGCTGGTAACAGACTACTTATAATTATTTTCAATAATTATAATTTTTTTCTTAAAAAAACAAGTTTTAGGATCTCATAGTGGTCATTCTATCACACTTTCCATCATAAATTATTTTTTGAAATTTAAATTTGAAAGCATGCTCTGCCATGGTGGGATAGTACATCAATTGGTAGAAACAGTTGAGTCTGAGATAATCATTTGAAAGACATTATTGTGATCTTCGTTATTATGTGGCCTCACTGGTTTGAGCAGAGATACTTGCTTATGTAGTTTTCATAAAGAAAGTAAGCAAGATGTGGTGAACTGAAGCAACTGAAATAGTGACAGGAATATTGGAGTATATCTAAACCTGGGAGGTCATTTCTTTTGGTATGTTCTTGATAAGTGTACGGGTGTGTGAGTGAAGGTGGAAGAATTTCATGACTTATTTGAAACTTTGTAAGTACTGTCTTATTCATCTAATCATCCTTGATATAAATTTGAGAAACTTGAGAAGAAATGAGTACTTTTCTTCTAGGTCTTGAGCTTCTACCGATTTTAGGTGGCTTTCAGGAGGGAGTTTGTGAGCATTGATCTTTTTAAATTGTGTGATTCTGGACAAGTTACTTAACTTCTATATGCTTGTTTCCGTACTTATGAAATGGAGATAATAATAGTGCCTAACTGATGAGGTTGTGAGGAGGCCTAACAGGGTTATCACATGATAAGGATTCAATAGATTTCACTACTGTTATTATCTGTTTAGAGAGTAGATTTATTTTAAGTTGTTTCAAGGCAGAATGGCAGAGCAGAGTTTGATGGACTTGGGGTCTCATCCTGGTGTCTTATTTAACAGTTGTTCTGTTAAGCTACTATACCCTCTGAGGACTGATTTTCTCATGAGTAAAGTGGTATAATTATTCGTATTTTGTAGGCTTGTTGGAGAAATGAGATTATGTATGTAAATGACCAAGCATAGAGGCGGCCCAATAGTAGGTGCTCAATAAATTGGGAGCCATTATAATTACTTACAAAAAACACAGTAATAATTAGATTGAATACCTAAGGACCCTATGTCTTTACAATAGAGCATTACTTTACTCAGCAACATGAAGAAAAAAGTCAGTGTTCTCAGAAACTCATGTAGTTGAACGTTACCTCTCAGCCAAAAGAAATATATTACAGTGTAAGTGGTTGTAAATGCTATGTTCTATTTATACATGATGAAGGTGTTGTGAACTGTGGAGCCTCATTTTAAATATCACTTGTGTGAGGGCTTTCTTGTTTCTTACCTTATAAAATCTCCTCACTTTAAATGTTTCTAAGGGCATGTAAACGTCGTGTATAAAATAGCTCCAAACAGTCATAATAGAATAAGCAGTATCTTCTAGACCAGACCATTTTCTTTCTGTTTCATTGCTTTATTACAATCTTCTTATCAGGATTTCATGTTTGATCTTAAAATCACAGAGTTTATAGCTAGAAGAGACTAGTCTAACACTCTAAATTTATAGATGAGGAAACTTTGACCTGACAAGTTTGAGTGATTTTCCTAAGGTAAATTAGTGGCAGAATCCTGGTCTCTTGTCTCCAAGCCCAGAACATTTAGAGAAAAGAAATAACAACTGGATTCAGACAAAATTAAAGCTTTTTTTTTTGACTCAGGAGAGGTGGTGTTGGGGTACGACAAAGTGACCCTCAGTATACAGCTGAAAGGAAAGTTTTGGGGGTGGAGGTTTGGTGCTGGAGACCCTTATCTGGTAGTAGAGGCTGGCCTTTATGACATTACCAGGATGGAACCATACACCATTTATAAAGGATATTGTGATCTTAGGTATGTTCAGGTGACAATTATCCAAGGATGTCAGGTTGAGCCAAGAAAGGCAAGCACCAGCTAGGTTTCTATGTAGTGGGGTAGCAGATTAAAAGTCAGGAAAGCAGTAGCACCTTAGTTCCAGGGAGGCTCTGCCAATGAACGCTTGAGGATACTGCTCCTCTTTCAGTACATCTGTTTCCTCAACAGTAAGTTTATAATGATACATATGTCAAGCAAGGTAATTCATAAAATGAATTTAGCATCATGTCTGGCACATGCAGTGACCACTTAATAATTAGTAGCTATCACATAATTCTCTCTTCACAGTGAAAGATCTATTATGGGGAGATGAACTCTATCCCTTGAGAAAGGACTGAGAGAACTTACTAGGTTTTCAGAGTCCTAGCTAAGTGACCCACAATTTAGGATAACGTTCTGAACAGGATAACAAAGTTACTTAGTAGAGAACCTGAGGCAGAAACGTCTTCCATCGGCTGGCCAACAAGGTGGGTTTTTGGTATCCTTAGGGAGTGCAGCACAGGGACTATTATGATTGATGGTACACACCTGTGAGCTGTATCTGTCTCAGACCCAACAGGCTCTGAGTCTAAGACAGATTTCAGTAACCTATCCTGACTAGACTCCAAGATCATCAGTGGCCTTCTATCCTGGAATCTTTTGGAAAGATGACTTATTTGATATGACCACAAGTGATTAAAAACTATTCACAATAAGAACAAGTGACATACAGACTGATTTTGATTAAAAATAATGTACCTCTTTTGGTGGGCAGAAATATCTGTTAAGGACCCTAAGTACATGGTAGAACTGAGATTCACACTCAGCTCTGTCTACTTCAACGTCAGTGCCATTTCCCCTTAAATAGTATGGATGTTGTGTACTCTTGTTTCTATCTTTTATCTTTCAGTGGCTACTTTAAAAAGCTTTAACTGTTAATATCTCCACTTTTCTCTCAAACATTATGAGCAGTGTTTTAACACCATTTGTCTCTCTGCTTACGTATTATTATTGTTCAGTATTAACTTTCAGTATTTATTTCCACCTCATTTTTATTTTAATCGTATAATCAGTCATTGTGTCAGTTTAGGTTCTCTGAGAAGCTGATAACAAAGCTGAATTAGACATTCCAGAGGCTAACTGGGAGGAACACCTGTGGAGCAGTAATCGGTGGGGAGAGCCTCCAGACATGCATGCAGGTTTGACACCTGCGAAAGGAGACAGAAAGAAGGAAGATGGGGAGGAAGGGCCTGTGACTGCAGTGCTGCTCTGAGAAAACCTCTGACATGTCAGGGTAGCCCTAAAGCACAGATTGCTGATTAGGAGAGCCCTGGGGTGGGCAGGAATGGTCTGGCTCTAGCTTGCGAGCTGTGCTGACTCATTGGCTGGGAGTACTAGGAGCAAGTGGGGTTGAATTGGAACCAAAAGGGGAGTACCTGGAAGCTTTGGCTAATTAACTATTCATCTCCCATCAGATTCCTTCTTCTTTCTCTCTCTTTTTATTGCAGTAAAAACACGTAGCATGAGATCTACCCTCTTAACAAATTTATGACTATGTGCACATTGTTGTACAGAAGATCTCTACACTTCTTTCATCTCATATGATTGAAATTCTGTACCCACTGAACAGAAACTTCCCATTTCCCCTTCCCTCCAGCCCCTGGCAGCCACCATTCTGGGCTTCTGTGAGTGTGTCTACCAGAGATACTTCATCTAAGTGGAGTCATGACGTACTTGTCTTTGTCCTTCAGTGACTGTTTTATTTCACTTAGCATAGCATCCTCAAGGTTCACACATACTGTAGTGTATGATGGGATTTCTTTCTTTTTAAGCATAAATAGTATTCCCTTGTATATATATATATATATATACTGCATTTTGTTTATCCTTTTATCCATTGGTGGACATTGAGGTTGTTTCCACCTCTTGGCTGCTGTGAATAATGCTGTAGTGAACATGGGAGTGCAGGTACATATACCTCTTTGAGATACTGATTTCAATTCTTGTGGATTAATATCCAGAAGTGGGATTATTAGATCATTTGATAGTTTTATTTATTTATTTATTGAGGAACCTCCATACTGCTTTTACTTGGGGCTGCACTGTTTTACTTTTCCATCAACAGTGCACAAACGTTCCAGTTTCTCCACATCCTCACTATCACTTGTTCTTTTCTTTTTTGGTAATAGTCATTCTATCAGGTGTGAGGTGATATCTCATAGTGGCTTTGATTTGCATTTCCCTGGTGAATAATGTTCTCGAGCATCTTTTCATATGCCTGTTGGCCATTTTTATGTCTTTGGAGAAATGTCTGTTCAGGTCTTTTGCTCATTTTTAAATCAAGTTATTTGTTTTACCACTATTGAGTTGTATGAGTTCTTTATAAATTTTGGATATTTACCACTTATCCGATATATGGTTCACAAATATTTGTTCCCAGTCTACGGGCTGCCATTTCATTTAGTTGATTGTTTCCCTTGCTATGTAGAAGCTTTTTAGTTTAATGTAGTCCTGTTTATTTAATTTTGCTTTTGTGGCCAGAGCTTTTGGTGTGATATTTAAAAAATTGTTACCAAGGCCAATGTCCAGGAGGTTTTTCCTCCTTGTTCTTTTCCAGGAATTTTATAATCTCTGGTCTTGTATCCATTTTGAGTTGATTTTTGTGTATGGTTAAGATAAGGGTCCAATTTCATTCATTTGCACATGGAAATCCAGTTTTCTCAGCATCATTTATTGGAAGGACTGTCCGTTCTGCATTGTGTTCTGTTGGTGCCCTTGTCAAAAATTAGTTGATGTCGTATGCTTGAATTTATTTCTGGCCTCTCTATTCTGTTCCACTGGTCTGTTTTTATGCCAGAACCATAATATTTTGATTACTCTAGCTTTGTAATACAATATTAAACCAGGAAGTGTGGTGCCACCAACTTGTTTTTTCTTTCTGAGAATTGTTTTGGCTATTTGGGGTCTTTTATAATCTGAAAGTATGACTTTTAGGATTGATTTTTCTATCTCTGTGAAGAATACCATTGGGATTTTGATGGAGATTGCATTGAATCTGTATATTGTTTTGGGTTGGACATTTTAACAATATTAATTCTTCTAATATATAAGCATGGTATATCTTTCCATTTATTTTTGTATTTTTAGATTTATTTCATCAATGTTTATAGTTTTCAGTGTACAGATCTTTCACCTCCTTTGTTAAATTTATTTCTAGGTGTTTTATTTTTTTTTGATGCTATTGTAAATGGGATTGTTTTCATGGTTTCTATTTCAGTTAGGTAATTATTTGTGTATTAATGTGCTACCGATTTATTTATTTATTGAATTGAAACAGTTGAATATACATATTTATGGGATATAGAGTTGACTCTCAGTATTTTTGTGATGTATGTGATGTTCAAATCAATATTATTAACATGTTCATCATTACAAGTCATAATTATTCTTTGTGTCCCTTACCAAATTATTCCCTAACTCACCTTCCCCTCCCCTTTTCCCACCTCTAGTAACTATAGACCTGTTCTCTCCTGAAAGTTCAGTATTATGGTTGGTCTTTCTCTCTTTTCTCTCTCTGTCTCTCGCTTCTGTCTCTCTCTGTCTCTCTTTCTCTCTTTCCTCCCAATTAAGAGTGAGGACATACAGTATTTCTTTTTCTGTTTCTGGTTTGTTTCATTTAACATAATTTTCTCCAAGCTCTTTCATGTTGCTGTGAATGGCAGAATTTTCTTCTTTTTTTATGGCTTAGTAGTGTTCCACTGTGTATATATGCCATATTTTCCTTATACAGTCATCCATTGATGGACATTAGGATGGTTCCAACTCTTGGCTATTGTAAACAGAGCTGTGATGAACATGGAAGTGCAGGTATCCCTTTGACCTGATGATTTCCATTCCTTTGGGTATGTACCCCAGTAGTGAGATTGCTGGATCGTATGGTAGATCTATCTGTAGCTGTTTGAGAAACCTCCATACTGTTTTCCATAAAGGATTTATTTATTTATTTATTTATTTATTTATTTATTTATTTATTTATTTATTTATTTATTTATTTATTTATTTATTTATTTATTTATTTATTTATTTATTTATTTATTTATTTATTTATTTATTTATTTATTTATTTATTTATTTATTTATTTATTTATTTATTTATTTATTTATTTATTTATTTATTTATTTATTTATTTATTTATTTATTTATTTATTTATTTATTTATTTATTTATTTATTTATTTATTTATTTATTTATTTATTTATTTATTTATTTATTTATTTATTTATTTATTTATTTATTTATTTATTTATTTATTTATTTATTTATTTATTTATTTATTTATTTATTTATTTATTTATTTATTTATTTATTTATTTATTTATTTTCACTATGATTTTGAGTTCCTTGTATATTCTGGATATTAATCCCTTGTCAGATGTATAGTTTGCAAATATTTACTTCCAATCTGTAGGTTTTTTCACTCTGTTTCTTCTGTTGTGCAGAAGCTTTTCTGTTTTATAGAATCCCATTTGATTTTTTTTTCTTTTGTTGCTTGTGCTTTTGTGGTCTTATTTGTAAAATCATTGTGCAGTCCTGCATCCTGAAGTTTTTACCATATATTTTCTTCTAGGATTTAATCATGTCAGGTCTTGTACTTAAGTCTTTAATCAATTTTGAGTTGATTTTGGTATATGGCAAGAGGTATGGGTCTAGTTTCATTCTTTTACACATGGATACCCAGTTTTTCCAGCACCATTTGCTGAAGAGGCTGTCCTTTCCCCTATGTATGTTCTTGGTTCCTTTGTCAAAGATCAGTTGGCTGTAAGTACCTGGGTTGATTTCTGGGTTCTCTATTCTTTTCCATTGGTCTATGTGTCTATTTTTAATGCCAGAACCATGCTGTTTTGTTTACTATAGCTTTGTAGTACTATTTGAATTCAGATAACGTAATGCCTCTGGTTTTACTTTTTTTGCTCAGGATTGCTTTGGCTATTCATGGTCTTTTGTTTTTCCATATGAGTTTTTTAAAAGTTTATTTATTAAAATTATTTTTTTACATCCTACGATGTTGTGGAGCAGTTGGGGGAAAGGAGGAGAAGGAAAGAGGAAGGAAATAGCATGGGAGAAGGAGGAAGGAGGAGGGGTGAGGTTGAGGCCTGTGGCATCTCCCTCATTCCTGCAGGGTAGACCAGGGGGCTTCCAGTGGTTTCTTGGTCATTGCTGGGCTGGTTGCAGGTGTTGGGGGCAGGCATGGCTGAGGCCTGAGGCCCCCGATTGCCAGCTCAGGAGAGCCTGGGGTGATACCTGTGGCAGCTTGGTGGTCATCACTGGACTGTTTGCACATGTTGGGGGGGCATGGCTGAGTCCCTCAGCCCTACCTGCTCCCTGGCTTGGTAGCCCAGGGGAGTTCTGTTCCCCATTGATTATAATGTTAGCTGTGGGTTTTTCATAAATGGCCTTTATTATGTTGAAGAACTTTCCTTCTGTATCTCCCCTCATTTTTGAAGGACTGTTTTGCTGGATATAGTATTCTTGGTTGATATTTTTTTTCAGCACTTTCTATATATCATCTCACCTTCTGGTCTTCAAGGTTTCTGCTGGAAAAAAACCCTCTGATCATCTTATGAGAGCTTCCTCTTATATGATTTCACTTTTATCTTGCTAGTTTCAAAATTCTCTCTTTGTCTTTGACTTTTGACGATTTGATAATGATGTATCTCTGTGTGGACTCCTTTGTGTTTAGTATAGTTGGTGTCCTCTGGGCTTCTTGAAGCCGAATGTCTCTTTCCTTCCTTGGAGTTGGGAACTTTTTGCCCATTTTTCTTCAAATATGCTGTCTGCCCTTTCTCTCTCTCTTGTGCTTCTAGAACTTCCTTAACCTATGTATTGGTCACTTGATGATGTTCCATAAGTCCCTAGGCTTTCTTCCCTGGTTTTCATTCTTTTTCTTTTTGTTCTTTTGAGTGGGTAATTTCCAGTGACCTGTCTTTGAGTTTGCTGATTCTTTCTTCTGCTTTATTAAGTCTGCTGTTGAATCCCTCTAGTGAATTTTTCAATTCAGTTATTGTATTCTTTAACTCTAAAATGTCTGTTTGGTTATTTTTTGTTTTCTGTATTTTTGTTGATATTCTCATTTTGTTTGTACATCATTTTCCTGAGGTGATTGAACATCTTTATGATGATTGTTTTGAATTCTTTGGTAGGTAATTAATATAGCTCTGTTTTTTTAGGGTTGGTTTTTTGAAATTTGTTTTGGTCTTTTGATTGAGCCATGTTTTCCTGTTTCTTTCTTTGCCTTGTAACTTCATGTTGGGATCCTCACATTTGAAAAAATTGCTGCCTCTCCCAGTCTTTATGGACTATCTTTGTGCAGGGAAAGACTTTCACCAAATAACCTGACTAGAGATTACAGGGGCTTTTCCAATATTTTCTGTGGTTACATCTTCTCTGGACTTGTGTGTGTAAATTACATTAGAGGAATGTACCTTTTTAAAAATTTTCCTCCCAAGAGATCATAATCTCTTGCTTCCTCTGGTGTTTGTCTGAGCTACTGCCAGTTTTCTGGAGCTGTGAAAACTTCACAGCTCCCTTTTGTTCTCAGTAGCCTCCAGGCTTCTACATTATGCCAGGTCCTGTCAATGCTCCAAGTTGGGTGAGACAGAAGCCAGTCCCTTGGGCAGTTCCCTGAAAATCCTGTACAGTTGGATGTATGTTTTAGTCTTCTCCTTCCCCAGGGAGAACCTGGAAGCTGGGAGCTGGGAGTTTTCTTCCAATGTGCTGTGCTAAACTGGGGGGATGGGCTATGGTGAGTGACTGTCACAAATTTTCTTATAGGCCTTGGTGTGGCTGGTTTTGTGCTTGCATGCAGTGCAGGAGCCTGTTAACTTTTATGGATTTCTGATAAGGGAAATTGGCCTGTGTATAGTTGTTGAATCAGTGACTATGTGCAGGGAAGGAGGGTCTGGGTCCTCTTACTCCATCATCTTCCTAACATCACCCTATATCTGATTCTCTCGTGAAGAGAGATCATAGTGGTTAATGTCCACTAGTACTGTAGTCATCATCATTATTATTACTGTTTTCTGTATCTGTGTTTTCTTAGATTTTCTCATATGTTTATTATTTCATATTCTCATCATTCCCTTTTCTACCTCAGTTCTTTGAGGTTCAATTTTCTCCTTTCCTAAGTTTATTCTTTAGAAATTGCTTTGGTGAGGATCTGGTGGTGATAAGATCTCTCAGATTTTGTGAGTCTGAAAATGATTTTATATCAAGATCATGCTTTAAGAATATTTTAATTAGGTCTAATTTTTTTTTGAGAATTAGCTATTGATTTTTCATAGTGTGACATGTTACCTTTGTTTGTTTCCTTAAAATTTATTTATTATTATCCTTTTTTTTTTACATTCTAAGATGTTATGGAGCAGTTGGGGGGAAGGGGAGAGGGAAAGGTGGAGGGAAACAGGGTGGAGGGAGGAGGAACGGGGGGTGTGGTTGAGGCCCATGGCATACCCCTCATTCTGGCAGGGAAGACCAGGGGGCTTCCAGCAGTGGCTTGGTCATTGCTGGGCTAGTTGCAGTTGTTGGGGGGGCATGGCTGAGGCCCTTGGTCCACCACTGCCCCAGCTCATGAGCCTGGCCACTTCTGATGGTGGCTTGGTGGTTGTCACTGGGCTGGTTGTGGATGTCGGGAGTGGGGCATTGCTGAGACTCTTGGCACCCCACCACCCTGGCTTGGGATCCCAGGGTGCTTCCTGTGGTGGCCTGGTGGTTGTCACTGGGCTGCTTGTGGTCATCGGGGGTGTGGCTGTGGCCCACAGCCCTCTTCTCTCCCCAGTTTTGGAGTCCAGGGGGCTTCCAGTTCTTCTAGGTATTATAGGTGTTCTTTGGTGATGTGAGTCCTTTACTGGCTAATATCAAACTTTGTCTCTTATCTGTGGGTATTTTGTTTTTTATTTTCAATTCTGTGTTGGATTATTTGCTGTTCCCACCACTTAAACTCTGCGCTGGAACTAATTTGTTTTCCTTTGCTTACTTCTAAAATGGGGGAACTTCCTGTGGGGACTTGTACTTGAGTCCTGTGGTTGAGCTACATTGCTGCTTTGCTGCTGAATCCCTGGGGAAGGCTTTTTGTGCAGCTCAGGTTTTAATTGTTGACCTTGTAAGCACTTCTGTGTCTTGTGAGATCAGGTACACATGGGTTGTGTGGAAACTTTGGTCTGGGCATGAGTCTTTTCAGCAAACTGCTCCCCCTGCAGTTCCATATTCCTGATCAGTCTCCACCGAGTGGGCCCATGCTGACTGGAGGGCAGGTCAGCTGTTCATGCTGAGCCCTGATGCTCCCCCAGTGACCTGTCTCCCCACTGCCTGCACTCCAGACACTTCCCATAGGACTGGCCATGTACCAGTCCCTTAAGATGACTCACTGGTATCTGTCTCTGAGTGACTCCTTTTCTCCTTGTCTGTGACCTGTTGCTCCTATGTGTATCCACAAGAACCCTGTTAGTGGTCTTGCTGACCTGGCAGCCACCAAGGCCCTCTTCTCCCCTGCTGCCTCCAAACAACTTCATACAAAGGACACAGCAGCGGCTTTTGCCAGCTCTTGCTCCACATGCTCACCAGCTCCAGCCATAACACGGCTAGGGCTTGAAATGGTGGGAGCGATCTTCTCTTCCTTTTGTTGTGGTTTTCCTGCCTTCATGAACTCTGTGGGTCTTTTCTCCTCTTCCCCTGAGCTCTAGCGACTATTAGGTCTAAAATTCTGTTTTGACAGTTATTTTATCTAGCATTCTCACCTGGCTTCTCTAATTGATGCTGAGGTTTCTGCTGCCAGTCTCACTGACATTCTTTACATATTAGGTCTAAAATTCTGTTTTGACAGTTATTTTATCTAGCATTGTCACCTGGCTTCTCTAATTGATGCTGAGGTTTCTGCTGCCAGTCTCACTGACATTCTTTACAAGTAAAACAGGTCTTTATGTGTCCTGGCTTTACGAGGGTGCTCCTCAAGTGCAATTTCCCATCTTGTCCCTATCGTGGTTCAGATGGTAGTGAGTTCAGTTTTGATTACTGACTTTGAGGAATGTAGTAACAGAGCTTGCAGTGGATCAGTGTTACAGAGCTCATCCATATAGAAGTCATGGGAGTGAGTGAGGTCACAGAATGAAAGGGTGAGGAGAAGGAAGAGAAGCTGGCCGAGGAGAAGACCTCAGGAAATACCACACAGAAGGGAAAAAATGGCAATTGGAAAGAAGGAAGATTGTGTAGTTTCTTCTTGGAAAAAAAGGAGAGTAGCGTTTGGGGGCAAGGAGGTCAAGAAATGGGAAAACAGAAAAAGTGTTTGTGACTAAGATGTCATTTGAGAGTAATTTTGGTGGAGGACTGGAATAGAAGTCATATTATATGGAGGAAAGGAATAAATGAATGGTACGAAAACGGAAGCAGAGAAGGATGACTATCTGAGAAGTAAAAGAATTTATTATATATAGTTAGATAGTTAAAAACTGAATTTTTAATTTAACAACATGTTGAGAGAAGTTCCTGAAGAACATAAACTATTTGGTACTTGCAAATATCATTCTCTGCTCTTAATACCCGATTAACAAGATTTCATGATCAGATTTTAAAAACATCCTATAATTAGCTATCACATTGAGAAAAAACTGAGCTATTTGGATGCATTAAGGTAAAATAAGTCATAGCAGTTTTGGTTTGGTATTTATCCAAAGCCTTTATTTAGAGACTAGCATAAAATTGTAAACATGGTTTGTCCTTTTGAAGGGATAATATTAAATCGAACAGAATAAATCAGTTAATTTGTGAAAATAAAATTAGAGAAAATGAAAGATCATACCTACAGGTTCTTTTGGCTGTCAGCAGGGTCCCTGCACCTATGTAGTTCTGGTAGGTTACCTATCCCTTCTCAGATTGTTCTGTGGAACACTCATTCTTCTGGGAGAAATTAATTGGTACGCCTTCAAAAAAGACTTTCATGATTAAACTTATTTGGGAAACTCTGTTTAAAAATTCTAGGTCTCTTTTGGAAATTCATAAATTCTCTAGCACATTAAGAGTTTAGAAAAGGATAGTGGAAAAAAACTCTGCTGAACTTGGATTTCACAAACTTATTTGAGATGAAAAGAGGGGTTTGTATATGGTGCTGATAGAGAGAGAGAAAAGAGTCTAATTAACACTTTATGGAATAGTGTTTTGTGGATCTAGTTGGGGAAATGCTGGTTGAAAATCTCTAGTATAAAACCATTTCCAAGTAAATATAAGTATGAGGTCCTCCCAATATGCTAGGCCCTGTGCTAGGCAAACAGATGAGTTCACAAGGTGTAGACCCTGCCTTCTTCTTCACTGCTCCCCCCAAGCTCTATTATGCAAAAGAACTCTAGTGATACTGTGATCTTGAATTTGCATCATGTGGCACAATTTGGGAAATCTATGAGTCTTTTTTGGTTTCAATAGACAGAAATGCAGTCTAACTCAGATAAACGGGGCTGGGGCAGGTAAGGGGGAGGTTATTGTAAGGTTACAGAGATTTCACAGAAACAAAAGTACAGTTTGGATTCATGAGACTCAGGATGCTATTAGGAGTGAGGCAGTTGCTTAGTCCGTATCTCTGTTGTGTATATGTCTGATCTTTTGTCTCAGTTTCAGTCTTTCTGTGACTTTCTTTCTTACTTAAGCCTAATGCGGGCATCCTATTCCACCTCCACACAACCATTTGTACCCTCAAGCTGATGTAATTGATTCTGGCCCAGTGAATCCATTGTCTGGCTTGGGAATGATGTCCTTCAACTGGGAATGAGGAACAGTCGGTTGCACGATGTATAGAGCTGCTTCTTCAAGGGGTTTGAGCTAAAGTAGAAATTAAACATATCTAATGTAATCGGGCTAAAGAATTGTAGTGTTTGAGGAGACAGGGAATGATAAATTATTTCCAGCACTATCTGTTCCTGTGCATAGAAATTCCTAAGTAGTTCCCACCTTTATTAACAGGGCAGGAATCTCAGAGGAACAAAATATATCAATTACTGAAACAGGTATATAAACTCTGAAATAAAAGAGACTCTATGCTACCTTTGACTGTTTAGCTAATATGACTTGTTAATGTTTGGTGGGGGGCCATAGAAATAGCAAGTATCTTTTCTTACGTGGTTATAGAGACCAGGAAAGAATGACTGCTTTCTTCATCTTCTGACCTACTGCAAGGACTTACTGAAAATTTTTTTCATGTTGTTTTGGAAGAATGTTTCTAATGGCTCTGCTAAGTTATGCTTGAAGGGACAACTTCCCAGTTGGTCTAAATTTTGTTGCAAATCTTGCATATTTTTTCATGTTGTTTTGGAAGAATGTTTCTAATGGCTCCGCTAAGTTATGCTTGAAGGGACAACTTCCCAGTTGGTCTAAATTTTGTTGCAAATCTTGCATAAATAACACTTCCATGACCTCAGTCATGGTGTGTGAGCCCATGTGAGTCCAACTGTTTTGGATAACCAATGATTGAAACATAGGAATATACAGAATAATATTCAGATTGCATGTTTATTCTCATGAGTATTTCATAGACTGGAAGTGGTTGAGGTACATTTTGAGACCTTGATCCTCTAGCAATTCAGCATGGCTCCCCTCTGTTGAATAAGCCTGGGCCTATTTTTCCCTCCTTTTATAGTCACACACAGAAGGCCCTACTGATCCCTCAGATTCACGCTTAACTCTGTATCCAGATTCATGGGGATGTAAGACAGGAAACAATTAAACTATGCTCAACCCTCTGATCATCTTGACTTCTGATTATGTTTCCTAGGGAGAGAATTCCTTGGTCATATAGTCTTTAAGTATTCTGGGTTGTAATATAGTTCTTTCAAGTTACAGTAGCAATTTATCCTTCTGGTATCTACCTTAATCTCAAATGCATGTTGGTTTGCCTGAGATAGGCTCCCAGATCTGATCATCCAGGACAAGGAGCGAGTCTTTTAAAGAACAAATCTAGACCCTGAAATATGGCCATCTTATCAAGGTCCTGCCAGATGCTTTTCGACTACTACCTTTTCCATCACTTTCCTCACTTAGAAATGTCTACACATCTCTCCGATGGAGCCTTCCCTAAGCTTTTTCTGACCGTGGAGTGGGCTCATTTTAAACAATTGGATATTCCATGAAGACTACATGTTACCTGCTCCTGTGGGTTAGCGGGGCCCTCCCATAAGCACTCATTCTCCATGGACTGATCCGAATAGCCACTAACACTCTCCATGGTCTGCCAGGTCCAAAGATGTTTGGGGAATATGTATATTTTAGATTGCAAGCCTCTGTACAGGAACCCATTTTATATTTGGAATGCAAATCCATTTTACTTTTCTGATTACTTGGTAGTAGCTATCTGGAGTGTTTGCTGGAAAGAGTACTGAGACTGATTCTATATGCCACCAGACTAAATTTTGGCCATGGTGAAAAGAATGAGAAGTACCTAATTAGGGGGACAGAGGCCCTCATTGTTTCAACTACAGGACACACCTGGAACTCCTAAGGGAAAAACATTCATCATCTGCCTTTAACTTATCTTCACCCTTAAACTTGGGTGATCATCTGTGAGGAAGGAAGTTTGTTGTGGGATTGGATTCTTAGTGTGTTTTCCATTCTCAGTTGGTCTGTGTCTTTGAGTCCCTCATATTTCCTCTCTCCTCTATTTTGTGCTTCCCAGTTTTGCCTCCAAGCCTTTCATATAGTGTCTAATATTTCTTGAATTGACTAGGTTGCTGTGATCCAGCATTCACACATTGGTGTTGATTTAGCAAAATGTATGTATGAAGCTCTTATTATATACCAGATATTGTCCTAGATCCTGGGTGTAACTACAGTAGGCCAGCATGTTGGACTCTAAGTTGCTTTTACCTGCCATCCTGACACCTACACACACCAGGGGCCACTCTCCTTGCTTCGTATGCCTCTGTGCAAAGGCTTGGGTTTCTTTCTTTCTTTCTTTTTTTTGTCTTTTTTTGTGTCCGGCAACGGATCGCAACCCTCAGTGTCGCGCCTGTACCGGACCGGGACCGGCAACGGGATCGCAACCCTCAGTGTTGCACCCGCACCTCGCTCAGATAGTGGGTGGGAACCTGTCTGTATGTGGGATCCGAACCCTCGGCGGGAGCGCCGCTGCGCTCCCAAGCAAGTCGAGGGAGGGTCAAGGACAGGTGTAGACCAGGGGGCAACTCTGGAATGGGACAGATGTTGCCCCTCATTGGCTACAGGAAGCACGGCCACTAAGTCAACCTCCCTTGGCCTCAGTTTCATCACGTGTCCACCTACACCTGGTGCAGCCATTGTGGGCTTTCAATGACAGCATCCACGCAAATGCCTAGAGCATTCAGCATATGTCCCCACAGTCACAGCCAAGGGATCCCAGTGGGAAGAAGCCCATGCACAGGAGCAGCATGGAGTGGCCTCGTGGAGAAGGACACAAGCCAGTGGAAGACAGTGGGCGGGAACCTGTCTGTATGTGGGATCCGAACCCTCGGCGGGAGCGCCGCTGCGCTCCCAAGCAGCGCACTGTAGCAGCGCGCCACCTGGCCGGCCCTAAAGGCTTGGGTTTCTGCTTTTGCTTACATTCTCTGAGTTTCTTACTGTGTTAACTGCCTGGTTCTTGTTCCTCCATCCTTTTCCTTGCTATCTTTATGTATCCTATCCTACGATTCCTTACGTAGGACTTTGGAGCCAAGTTTCTGAGCCTCATCCCCATAGCTGGGACTTTGCAGCCTCCCATTGCCTGGTTCTTGTTCCTCCATCCTTTTCCTTGCTATCTTTATGTATCCTATCCTACGATTCCTTATGTAGGACTTTGGAGCCAAGTTTCTGAGCCTCATCCCCATAGCTGGGACTTTGCAGCCTCCCACTGTACATTTTTTCAGGAATTGTTCTATCAAGAATTTTTACCCATTTCCCTTCCCATACCCCACACTTCACCTTGCTGACTGTTTTCCTGCACCATGCTTACTCAAATGTTCCATACTCGAGCTGAAGTTCTTCCATCAGCTGAGCTGTACCCCAACACCTAATCAGGTCTAGTGGGCAAGGCTAATATCAGGGTCTCCCCCTACTCCCTGTTTTAGTGTGTATGCCCTGTGTTTTGTCACTGATACATTTTGATATATGATGGAATCAAGATATGTCAGGAAAACTTTTTTGGCAGTCCACTCTATAATCTACTTTAGAATATTTTTACTGTAACTGTAGTTTAATATCCTTTTCTAGCTTGATTCCTTGTTTGAAGGTAGTGAAATGTTGTGGTGACAGCTTGACTAAAGTTCTGGTATATACATTCTTTTAACCAGTCTGAGGTAAATGTCGGCTGATTGTCAGAAATGACATTTTCATGCATGGTACATAACTGGTATAGAACTGTGATTGTTGTAACATGTTTAGATACAACACAGAGTACTTAAAAAATGCTTGATACAGGCAAGGACTTTTGCCTTGGAGTGTTCCTGAAAAATCAAAATGGACATCTATCCAGCATTTTTTGGTTACTTTCCACTAAATTGTAGATGCTTTTGGTAGGCTGTTCCAAATACTCTGGCTTGAGAGTCTTTATCATACAATCAGTTCAAAACCATCAAAACCAATTTCTAGCCCATTCTTATCAGGAAGAAAAACTCCATGTGCCATTTTATATTGTGTCCAAGATACATGACTTTCTTTTTGAGTAATAGTAGGCTTTCCTCACAAAGGACTTCCTTTATGAGAAAAATAATCTCCATTGACAAAAGTTGTGAAGAATATGAAAAGATTAAGACAGCTTCCCATTTCCCTCCCTACTATTACCTCCACACTGAGTATCAGAAACTGAGTGATCGAAAATCCTAGATATGTTTGATATAAAGTATAATTTAATTTATTTAAGGAGCCTCAAGTATATCTCTGAACATTTAAACTTCCTATGGAATTGGCAAATCCTAGCCTGGATCTGGGGCAGGAAATTAGTATATAATTCTGCTTTCAAGGCTCCTTTAGAATTGTATAATTCAAGACAAAGGCTTGTATTTAGCAATGAGTTCTCAAAAATGGTTTATTCCGTGTGAAAAATGTGCAGACAAAGCCAAATTGGTAGTAGGTGAGATTGGAGGCTCCTGGGCTGTTTACCATTTGTTGCAGCATTCTATCTCATAGATGCCGCTGCTCCTGATTTGTGAGCAGGCTGTGCCGCACTCCCATCTGGCTCGGCCCAGCTCCAGCTCCATAAGGTGAACTGAACTGTTAGTGGTAGGAAATAGTGCTCTATATTTGTCACGATGTACTAGCACAGACCCAGAAGTCAATAACTGCTTGACATTCCAGAAAACATTCTCATGGCAGTGAGTTAAACTTCACGGAATGTCTTTTTCCAGTGGATGATGAAGTCATTTAGCAATGTTTACCTTTTGTGGAAGAAAATCTTGTTAAAAAGTGAGTAGCCCCAGGAAGGCTTGAAGTTTCTGCTCTTGTTCTTGAAGTAGACATACTACCAATTGTACGCATTTTATTTAGGCCAGAGAAAACATTTGATGCACTGGTTTGGTAGCTTAAGAAGATAACACAGGAAGCTCCAGTTGTACCTTTTTCCTGTTCCCATTTGATTATCTGATATATTGAGTCGATGTGGGGCTTCTGTAAGTCCTTTTGTGTTTGCATCTTTAGTCAGCTTAATAATTTGGCCATCATCACACCAGACTAGCATGCCTGGAAACCCAGAAACCAAAGTCTCTGGGAAGGACTAGAAAATTCCAAGAGTAACAGAAATTCCAGATTGACCTTCTTATTTCTTTGCCTTCCCTCTGCTCAATATTCTCTATTCTTGTATCTTACATCTCCACCCCCCTCCATCAGGTGTGGTCACATCTTACATCTGAAACTGTTCTAACTAGAGGAACTAAACTCTGAACCTCCATGCCCATTTGCTTTCCATGTCTCCCAATTTGCTTATGAAATTCTTCAGTTTGGTTGGGATATCTAATCCCTTCACCCATCAATAGTCTCTGTCTTGAAAAACCTCTCAGGAGAGGAAGTTGATTATGACTGGATTGTGAAGAGAACTGTGCAAGTTCTGTTTAGTCTCCGTACCAGCGAATCTTATCACACTTTAATTAGCACAACTCATAGTGACGAGGATTTCTTTTCTCAGGAATAGTAAAAATCTGGTCTCCTATGAGGAAAGGCTTGGTTTGGGCCATGTCTTTTTAAACTATAGACACTTGCCCTTGCTGCCCTCTCTCCACATCATTTTATGCAGAAGCAATTGTTTCTTTCCTCCTGAGAGTTGAACTCCTTACAAGAGAAACACCCCAGCTATGAGTGTTTGCAGCCCAGTTAGGTGCTTGGGTTTGAGCTCTCCCTAGATGGAAGGTCTGCTAGGGGTGTATGTGCACATGGCATGCTGTCGCTGTCTTGCCTGATATGAAGAGTGAGGCAACCAAGGGAATGAGGAGGAGAGGGGGAGGAGTGGTTTGCAGGATTTGTGAGGGCCTGAGAGTCAGGACCTAAGGGCTTAGAATACACTGGGGAATTCCTTTTATGTGGGACCTTGTATATTAGTATTTATTTAATAATCATGATATACTCGAATGTTGACTCCCTACCTCGTATCAGCAACTACCTTATGCACTTCACACAGTGGCTCTAGTCCTAACTTGAAATCACTTCACTCATAAAATCACTGAAGGAAGCATTTTACATTCTGACCAGGCCTTGTCTCCTCTTCTTCCACTTTGCCTGTTCACATTCTCCCATCATGACTATTCTTAGACTTCATCAGGACTTCTGATCTACTGACACCTCTTCCTTTGCCCCATTTATAACTTCTTCCTATCTTTACCACCCTCTTCCTTTATTCAGATAGTTCATGGCTCATTGCTTAATAACATCCTGGCTAGTTTTCTAATTTTCCTACACCTGTATCTTTTTGCCACATCCATCTGGCAAAACCCTAAACCTGGTGAATGTTAATATACATTTATTATATGTCTGGGTAACTGAGAGATGATGGGGAAAATCACTCAACTGGCCTCTTAACATGCCAGCATTCCAGTTGTGTTCATCTGGTCACTGCGTTCTCCCACTCTCTTCAGTGATAAGTCAGAACTTCTCCACTCTTTTCAGCCTTCTCATCTCATATCTCCCCACCCTACTCTCAGGTGATGACCTTACCCCTTATTTTATAGGAAAGCAGAGGCATCCAGGGGGAATTCCTCAGCCTCCCACCACCAGACCGACACAGTGGCACCTGTGTCCTTGCTCGCTTCTCCCCTTCACAGCCACTCTTGTCACACAGATGTTTTCATGTGCTCTCTGCATCTCCTTAACTGTTGTTTAGTACTTGATCTACTCTCAGGTGATGACCTTACCCCTTATTTTATAGGAAAGCAGAGGCATCCAGGGGGAATTCCTCAGCCTCCCACCACCAGACCGACACAGCGGCAACTGTGTCCTTGCTCGCTTCTCCCCTTCACAGCTACGCTTGTCACACAGATGTTTTCATGTGCTCTCTGCATCTCCTTAACTGTTGTTTAGTACTTGATCCACTCAAAAATGCTTTCTCTTCTCATCAGGACACCAGGACACATCTTGCTGAAGTAATGAAAGACCACCTTGTGGGCATTCTTCAGTCCTCATCTTACTCTCTGGAAGTTTTTATCTATGGCTCAGATTTTCATCTGGTCCCCAAGTCCTACTCATGTGAAATTTCCACTGGAATATTTCAGAAGCTCCTTAGATATCCAAGTGTCATCCACGACTTTCCTCTCCCTCAGACTTCAACTCCCAACTATCATATTCAATTCGTTGGCATCTCCAGTAGATTTTGCCATCTAAATATTTCTTGAATGTGTTTCCTTCCATCTCTATCATCAGGGCCCTCATCTAAGACACCATCATCTTTTGCCATGATCCTCACAGCGGCCTCTTAATTGGCCTACTTATTTCCAGTCCTATCCTCCAATCATTTCTCTACATTGAAGCCAGAGAGGTCTTTTCCAAATGTGGACATGATCATTCAAGTCCTTTTAGTGACTTCTCATTAGCTGTATGATAAATAACATATTTCCTATGGCCTTTGACCTCACCTGGCTCCCTTCCTGTCTCCACAGCCTCACATGTCTGTACTTCCTCCTATTCTCTCATGGGTGTTGCTTCCTCCCCCCACAGGTTCTCAGCAATGATGTCCCTATCCCAGCTCTTTACCTGAGTAATGCCTATGAATTCTTAGGTCTCAACTCAGAGATCACTTTTCTAGGGAATCTTTCCTGGCTTCACAGTCCCCAGACAAGACAAGATTAGGTCCACCTACTATAAAATCTCATGTGGCCTGCACTTTTCCTTTAGGCTGGACATTTTGTTTCAGAGTTTCACTATGAAATTAAATAATTTTGTATTTGTGATATTAGCTGTATGATATAGGGTTTGATTTGAAAGTAAAACAAAAATACCGTCCAGCTTAAGTTAATGGAGAATGTTTAAGCAAATTTTGGAATAGATATTTTGGGTCATTAAAAAATGATTGTGACATTAAAAAATGCTTGTGATAGGATGTTAAATGAAAAAAAGCAGGCTAGAAGTTTATGTACAGTAAGATATTAATTATGTAAAAATGAATACAAAGATACTAGAAAGAAGTATTTTGTTTTATTAAGTTATTTCTTTTGGGCAATGGTATCATGGGTAATTTTTTTCTCCTATTTTTTTGTACTTGACCAATTTTCTATAGTGATAGTGTGTTATTTTTTAAAAAGCTCATATTTAAAATATATTTATTAAATAAGTACTGTATCAATAATAAAAGAGAACAAATAATAATTGAAAAAATTAATAATAATCTTACCTTAATCCTTACAAAATCTCTTTGGTGTTCTTTAGTCTGATTATATTCTGGTGGCTCAGCTGCTGTTAAGTCTTCACTTTCTGATGATCATTGACTAGTTATCTCTGCTTGAAAATTTTTCATTTTTATATTGGTAGAGATATATTTCATGATATGGTGGAGGCTGAAGGAAGAAATTGGCATTTCTTCATTTATTAAAAAGAAATGAACACTCCAGAAAATGCAAACTTAAACATATCACTGATCCAAAAGTTTGAAAAACTTCCTTTACATTATATTGGACAACATGTTGTAACTTTACATTTACCTATCCAATCCCCACGTCACCCTTCACTTTGCCCACAAAAAGCAAGCAAATGAACAACCTATGTAACTTCCCAGTTATCAGCAGTTCATGAGACGTCTCAGCTCAAAATCCTTTGTTCCTCACTCGCAGCTCTGTTGCAGATTCTCTTTCTGTAGTCTGAGAAACATAATGCTTTATCTGTGACACCAACTTTATTTTTGTCCTTGTGGACAAGGGAAAATGTTTAAAATAGTTAACGTGATATCTTCTTAATAGCATTCCTTGCCAAAATAAGCAACAATGTAAATAGAATAAAATCTTGTTATACAGTGTTTTACTTGAGATTCATTTTCACCACAATTCTATTATCTGGAAACAATCATTTGATTGATTCCTTAACATTTGCCAACCATTTCTTAATTGCCTAATATTCTTCAGATATCATGTTAGCCCTGCTAGGAAGACTAAGAGAAGAAAAAAAGCAGTCTTCCAGCTCCAGTGCTGTACAATAGAACTTTCTGTGATGATGGAGATGTTCTGTACCTGTGGCTAATACAGTAGCATTAGCCAGGTGTGGCTTTTGAATGTTTGACATGTGGCTAGTGTGACTGTGGATCTGAATTGATAATTTAATTTTTAAATAACAGTTTTATTGAGATATAATTCACATACCATACAATTCACCTATTTAAAGTGCATAGTTCAATGATTTTTAGTGTATTAATAGTTGTACAAGCATCACCACAATTTTTATTACCTTAAGAAGAGACCCACTACTCAATAGCAGTCACTCCCCATTTCTCCCCAACTTTCCAAGTTCCCCAGCCCTAGGCAGCCACTCATCTTTTTTCTGTTTCTGTGGATTTGCCTATTTTGAATATTTCATAAAATGGAATCACCATGTGTAGTCTTTTGTGACTGGCTAATTTAATTTTAGTTTATTTAAATGTAATAGCCACATGTGGCTATTAGCTACTGCAAGAAATAGGTGTGGGAAAGACAGATACTTAAGGGTTGCTGATGTCTGAGGAGAAGAAAATCCTGTCTAAAGGGCATGTGGAGGACAGGTCAGAGAGACAGGAGATGGCCTGGACAGAGCCTAGAGATGAGACAGGTTCCTGAAAGAGCTGGGATGCTTAACAATACCCAATAATACAGAGATGTGAAAGAAAGTAAGTTTTAGTTAGTGATAGGGTAAGAATACTGATGACCAAGGGCATCGGAATATGGTATTGGTGAGGCGGTATAGGCAGGTGGCACTTTTATGTCATTTTGAGATAGAGGGAAGGCAGAAAGGTTCAAGAGCTTGAGAGAGGTGTTGGGATTGATGGAAATTTTTTTGTTGCTGTTAATGATATTTTCATTGGAGACCTGAGCTTGTATGTAAGCATAAGAGAAGGATTCAGTGAAAATGAAGAGAGGATGAAAGATGATTGAGCAGGTTCTGGAGGATGTTGTCAATGGTAGCACCAGGGTCAGCAGTATAGGTAAGCCCTGCCAAGGAAGATGGAAGTCATCTTGATAATAAGATACATGAGTTCAGGAGTAAGTGAACAAAAAGTAGGCGAAGGTGCAGAGCAATTTGTACATAGAAAGAAAGGAAATTTGAAGATCTCATTTACTTTGGGAAAGTAGGATTGAGGCCTTCTGTGGTCAAATTCGGTTCCTCCTACTGCACTGTGATCCTATGGAGAAGGGGTTGCTGAAAAGTTCTCCAGATGGGTAAGGATTGGGGGCGGTGGGAGTGCCCACCACTTAAGGGTCTGTGGCTATACAGCTGAACCTATCTCCAAAAAGGGACAGGTGTTTTCAGGCACATAAAGCCACATGAGGTCCAGAGAGATCCTGATGTGTCAATTTTCACTACTAAAAAGTGAAAATTGCTCAGAAGTTCACATCTGAGATCTTCCAAGAAGAAATGGAACTCCATCAGCTCACTCGCCCTTCCTTCCTTTCTGACTTCCTCATCCCTCTCCTCCCTCCCTTCCTCCTTTGTTCCTTATTTTCCTCATGTATTTCTTTAAAACTTTGTAGAAAACAATCCATTTTGCCATACAATGTTATTTGCCCTATGAGGAAAAATGGAAAATAACAAAACAGAAAACTTTGAAAAATTTAACATTAATCCATTCTGTAATGTATACAGAATTTCATGAAATGAGTTATAATGAAACTCCAGTATCTTCTTTATTTTTCTCAGTCACCTTTTTTTTCTTTTTCTTTTCTATGTTATAACAGTTAGTAGAAGAGCTAGGAAGTGCTTTGAAAATTCTAAATGAAAACACTATGCAAGTAAAAGCGAAAAAATACTAATTAGTTGATATCAAATTAATTAAAAATGTAGCTTTAGAAAGAGCTTTCTGTATTGATGTTTTAGAAATTAAAGCCAACTTTTGTGGTCTTGTCAACATATAAACATATATTTATGTATGTATTTATTTATTTTAGGCTTTTAAAACCAAGGACGGCTTTCTCGTAATTGCAGCAGGAAATAACCAACAATTTGCTACTGTGTGCAAGGTAATCCATAATCACTGGGATGGGCGGATGATATATGCAACAGTTAATTTTGTACAAAGCCAGGGAGAGTTCAGATTTGCTTATTAGAACAGTGATGCTAAATCCATAACAAACTTAGGACTCCCTGCCCTTACCATTTTTATAAGTATGAAAATGGACCTAAAAGTATACCATTTTCATACTTATAAATGGTAAGGGCAGGGTTCTAAATTAACACTCAGTATGTTTTTTTTTTTTTTAACTGTGGTATCTGGCTATAATTTGACATGAAGAATCATGGTAACTTAAATTATCCTAAAACTTAACCTGTCTACCAGCTCGAACAAAAAGGGAAAGAAAAAAAAATCAATTTTAAAAGGATTTGAACACTGGGATTTATTTTTTTTCCT
>NW_007730547.1:0-2327 GCF_000696425.1 Galeopterus variegatus
ACCTAAAGTTAGCAGACGGAAAGAAATCATCAAGATCAGAGCAGAACTTAATGAAATTGAACCCCTCACCCCAAAATACAAAAGATTAACTAATCAAAAAGTTGGTTTTTGAAAAGATAAATAAAATTGACAAACCATTAGCATGGCTAACACAAAAAGAAGAGAGAAGATTCAAATAACAAGAATTAGAAATGAAAAACGTGATATTACAACTGATTCATCTGAAATACAAGGAATCATTCGAGACTACTATAAACAACTATATGCCAACAAGTTTGAAAATCTGGAGGAAATGGATAAATTTCTGGACACCACAACGCCAACAAGTTCGAAAACCTGGAGGAAATGGATAAATTTCTGGACACACACAAGCTCCCAAAACTGAGCCATGAAGATGTAGAAAATCTGAACAGACCAACAACAATAAAGGAGATTGAAACTGCTATCAGAAAGTTCCCAACAAAGAAAAGCCCAGGACCAGATGGATTCACAGCAGAATTTTACCAAACATTCAAAAAGGAATTGACACCGATTCTTTACAAACAATTCCAAAAGCCTGAAACAGACGCAATTCTCCCAAACTCAATCTATGAAGCAAACATCACCCTGATACCAAAACCAGGTAAAGATATAACCAAAAAAGAAAACTATAGGCTGATATCCTTCATGAATACAAGCTAACAGAATA
The DNA here is from genome assembly GCF_000696425.1 of Galeopterus variegatus. Lineage (NCBI taxonomy): Eukaryota > Metazoa > Chordata > Mammalia > Dermoptera > Cynocephalidae > Galeopterus > Galeopterus variegatus. Next base: position 689 of record NW_007730547.1, read on the forward strand.
CAGCAACACATATGCAAAATTGTACACCATGATCAAGTGGGATTCATCCCAGGGATGCAAGGTTCGTTCGACATACACAGATCAATAAATGTGATACACCATATCAATAAAACCAAACACAAGGGCCATATGATCATCTCTATAGATGCTGAAAAAGCATTTGATAAAATTCAACACTCATTCATGATATAGACTCTCAATAAGTTAGGTATAATTAAAGCCATATATAATAAACCCACTGCCAATATCATCTTGAATGGGGAAAAGCTGAAAGCTTTTCCTTTAAGAACAAGAACAAGACAATGATGTCCACTCTCACCACTCCTATTCAACATAGTGTTGGAAGTACTAGCCAGAGCAATCAGAGAAGAGAAGGAAATAAAAGGCATCCAGATTGGAAAAGAGGAAATCAAATTGTCCCTGTTTGCAGATGACATGATCCTATATATCGAACAGACCAAAGTCTCACAAAAAAAATCTTGCAGTTGATAAATGATTTCAGCAAAGTAGCAGGATAAAAAATCAACACACAAAAACCAGTAGCATTTCTATTCTCCAATAGTGAACATGCAGAAAGAGAAATCAAGAAAGCTTGCCCATTTACAATAGCCACCAAAAAAATAAAATACTTAGGACTTGAGTTAATCAAGGATGTGTGAAATCTCTATAATGAGAACTACAAACCACTACTGAGAGAAATTAAAGAAAACACAGGAAGATGGAAAGATATCCCATGCTCTTGGATTGGAAGAATCAACATTATGAAAATGTTCATACTACCCAAAGTGATCTACAGATTCAATGCAATCCCCATCAAAATTCCAATGACATTTTTCTCAGAAATGGAAAAAACTATACAGACATTTATATGAAATAACAAAAGACCTTGCATATCCAAAGCAATTCTGAGCAAAAAAAATAAAGCTGGAGGCATAACACTACCTGACTTTAAACTATACTACAAAGTTATAATAACAAAACAGCATGGTACTGGCATAAAAACAGACACACTGATCAATGGAATAGAATAGAGAATCCAGAAATCAACCCACACACCTACAGCCATCTGATCTTTGACAAAAGCACTGGGGAAGAGACTGCCTCTTTAGCAAATGGTGCTGGGAGAACTGGATATCAGTATGCAGGAGAATGAAACTAGACCCATACCTTTCACCATACACTAAAGTCAACTCAAAGTGGATTAAAGAATTAAATATATACCCTGAAACAATAAAACTTCTTAAAGAAAACATCAGAGAGACACTTCAGGGATTAGGTCTGGACACAGACTTCATGAATAAGACCCCAAAAGCACGGGCAACCAAAGGAAAANCGTCAAGTTGAAGATATACGTGTTCCCCAATGTTCATTGCAGCACTCTTTACAATAGCGAAGAGTTGGAACCAGCCCAAATGTGCATCATCAGATGAGTGGATACGGAAATTTGTGGTATATCTACACAATGGCATACTACTCAGCTATAAAAACAAATGAAATACTGCCATTTGCAACAACCTGGATGGACCTTGAGAGAATTATATTAAGTGAAACAAGTCAGGCATAGAAAGAGAAATACCACATGTTCTCACTTATTGGTGGGAGCTAAAAATAAATAAATAAATTCACACACACACACACA
>NW_007730547.1:3327-31431 GCF_000696425.1 Galeopterus variegatus
CACACACACACACACACACACACACACACACACACACACACACACACACACACCCCGGGGGGCGTGGAAGAAGACTTAACAACTACAATTCCTTGAAGTTGATACGACAAGCAAACAGAAAGGACATTGTTGTGTGGGGGGGGGAGAGGGAGGACAGAGGGGGAGAGGGAGGAGAGAGGGGGGTTTCGGTAATGGGCCACAATAATCAACCTCATTGTATATCGACAAAATAAAATTAAGAAAGAAAAAAAAAAGGAATATTGGTAAAATGGAGGCTATTTTATATCATACTTAGAGAAGGGTTCTTTGTGCTTGAGTTCTTTTAGCATACCATTTAGACCATGGCATGTGGGCTATTTTGTAACTATATAATCATCCTGAAAATTTAAGGTTTAAAAAAAAATAGTAAGTGTTTTACTCAATTTCAAAACATCCAAAAATAAATGAACTGAACTAATTACTAAAAATTAATGTACAAAAATTTTAAATGCTTAGTAGTTCATCAATAGGATGTAAAGATTTAAGTAATTGGTACTTGTACAGATTAAAGCTCTATATATTTCAAACAATGTATGATTTCCATATGTTCATATTTTGCTCACTTTAACCTATCTTTATTCCCTGTCCTTTTAAATATCCTTGTTTCTGTTTTCGTACTTCTTAAAAGAAAAGAAAAAAACGTATGTACATATTTTAAGTGCTCCTTTTTAAAATGAGTTATCAGTATAGCTTTAGAAAATCAGAACAGATAATGGCATTTTATTGGTTATATTGGTATTATGATCATTTTTTCCTTTTGAATTTATTAAGAAAAGGGAAGTTGGGAATGCATCTTTACTGAACTTGCTTGGTATGTTCAAGGAACAGCAAATAAACCAGTGTAACTGGAGGGGTCTGAAGACGCCCTTGTAGGCCATTGTTAAAACTTTAGGCTTTTACTCAGGTTGTGAGAAGTCATTGGAGAGCATTGAGCAGAGAAGTGATATGATGTGACATAAGCTTTAAAAGGATTATTGTGATCATTGTGTTGAGAAAGATTATACTTGGCAAGAGAGGGAGCAAGGACATATTTAGGAGGCTATCCAGGAAAGAGATCATGGCGGCTTAGGTTAGGGTAGGAGCAGTGGAGAAATGAGAAGTGTTCATATTCTGGACATACTTTGAAAGTAGAGATAACAGGATTTGCCATTGTGGGGTTTGAGAAAGAGGGGAGTAATGTTTATGGCCTTAGCTGAGGTAACAATGGGGTTGCCGTTGTCTGAGATGGGGTAGGATTCGGGTAGGATGTGTTTGGGGGAAGAATCAGTTCAGTTTTGGACACTTTAAGTTTGAGATGTCATTAGACAGCCAACTGGAGATGTTGAGTGGGCAGTTGGATATATGATTCTTGAGCTCAGGAGAGAGATATATAAATTTGTGAGTCATTAGCTTATTGAAGTTATTTGTAACCTCAAGGCTAGGCAAGAGAGAAAAGAGAAAAGGTCCAAGGCCAGAGCTGTTGGACACAATTTTAAGATGTCAAAATGCTTAGTAAGACTCAGAGAAAAGACTGAGAAGTAGTGGCCAGTGAGTTGGAAAGAAATCTGGAGAGTGTAGTATTCTGGAAGACAAGTTAGAAAGTGATTTCAGTGAGGAAAGAGTGTTAAATTGTGTCAAATGGTGAAAGATAAAAAAAATGTGAAGAGTGAGAGTTGACCATTGGGTTTAACAACATTAGAGACATCAACAAGAGCTGATTTGGAAAACAGTCTAGAGGCTCCTTGAGAAACTACAGCTAGAACTACCACATGATCCAGCAATCCTGCTAGTGGATATATATCCAAAGGAAAGGAAATCAGTATATTAGGGAGATATTTGCAGTCCCATGTTTATTGCAGCACTATTCACAATAGCCAAGATATGGAATCACCCTAAGTGTCCATCAAAAGATGAATGGATAAAGAAAATTTGGTATACATACATAGTAGAATACAATTCAGCCATAAAAGGGAATGAAATCCTGTCATTTGCAGCAACATGGATGAATGTGGAGGATATTATGTTAAGTGAAGTAAGCCAGAGACAGAAAGAGAAATATCACATGTTCTTACTCGTATGTAGAAACTAAGAAAGTTGATCACATAAAAGTAGAGCATAGAATGGCGGTTACCAGTCGCTGGAAAGGGGAAGGGAGATTGTGAAAGGTTGGTTAATGGATTTAAAAGTGCAGGTAGATGGGATAAATAATATTTTGTGTTCTATGGCACTGTAGGGTTAACTATAATTAACAATTTATTGTATAGTTCAATTATCTAGAAGAGAGGACTTAATTTTTCCAACATGAAGAAATGAGAAATGTTTGAGGTAATGAAAAAAAAAATCAGTGTTTTCCAGGATTTCAGGGGATGAGGGAGGGAGTGACAGAAGAAGGGAGAGAAAGACGAATAGGTGGAGCACAGAGGATTTTTAGGGCAGCAAAACTATTTTGTATGATAATGTAATGGTTAATACATGACATTATGCATTAGGCAAAACCCATAAAACTGCACAATACAAAGATGAAACCCTAATATAAAATTGAGTTGTTAATGATATATCAATATTGATCTATAATTGTCACAAATGTACCACACTAATGTAACATGTCAATAATAGGAGAAACTGTACATATGGGCTGTGGGGGAGGGAGGGTAAAGGAACTACCTGCACTTTCTGTTCAACTTCTCTGTAAAACTAAAACTGCCTTAAAAATAGAGGAAAAAAAGAAAAGAAAAGAAAGAGAAAAGAAAATGGCTGATACCTAAAACAATAACAACAACAACAAATCAGATTTGATGAGAAAGAGCCAAAAGCCTGATTAGAGTTAGCTTAAGAGAAAATGAGAAAGAGTTGGAAATAACCAATAAAGACAACTCTTTTGAGGAATTTTGCTGTAAAGAGGAGAGAAATGGAATAGTGGTGGTAGATGTAAGATCACGATAAGGTATATGTGCGTATATATATGTGTGTGAGATGTGAGAAATTGCAGCATGTTTATAATCTAATTGGAATGATTTCATAGAAAAAAATTTGTTGGAGAGAGGAAAAATTGCTGGTGAAATATCCTCAAGGAGGGAAGAAAGAGTTGGATCCTACTGAATTTATGGAAAGGTTGGCTGTAGACTGGAGCTCAGACAGTTCATTTGTAGTAACAGAATTAAATGTTGGGTACATGGTCAATGATATTAGAGGGAAATTTGATGGTTTGATAAGTAAAAACAAGTTCTAGGTAGATACTTTTCATTTGTGAAAAGAAAGGTATTATAAAAAGCATAAATCATTGTCCTTTTTGTATAATAGAAGGGAATGAAATTGGAGGGAGATAAACCTTAGTTCAGATTCTAGCTCTGCCATTTACTAGCTGACATGTGGCAGAACTTAGTTACATATCCCTGTATTATTTAGGGGCCCAGCAAGAAACAGAATTCACTCAAAGATGGTTCAAATAAAAACATTTTAATGAAGAGTCTACTTTGAGAGAATGAGTAGGGTTAAGAGAATTGGTTGGATAGTTAGGCAACTAGAAACTAACAACTATGGAAAGCTGTTACATCATCTGGGGCTGAAGGAACAAGGGTGGAAATGATCTTTCAGAGTTTATTTGTTGCTGAACCTGTGAAGTAAGAATCACCTGGTAAGAGCTGTAGTCAAGTAGGGACACAGCTGTTGCCAGAGACAGTGGTACATAGGCAGGGAGGCAGCAGAGAAGAAAAATCCTCCATCTCTTATTCCTCCCAAACTTCAGTTTCCTACTGTTGGTTCCCACTGGCCAAACAAGTGCACGGTTGCCAGAAACCACGCTGCACAGTTGCTCAAGCAGATACCTGCTGCACAGTTGCTCAAGCAATGCAGAATGTAGGTTTCAGCCTTTCCAGGGTCCAGAGAAAGAAAAAGAATGGATCTGAAAGGCAAATTCGGAGTAAACAGTACTGTCACTGAGCCTCAACTTCTCCATATATAAAATGGGGCTACTTGCAATGTTGCTGTGGTTTTGCATGTACTGCCAAGCACCTGCCACATTGCTAGCATACAGTAGTGTTTAGCAAATAAGTATAATGTGGTGTAGCATGATGGTTAATAATCCTTAAAGCTTTGGAGTTAGGCAGATCTAGATTTAAATTCTGTCTCTGCCAGTTACTTGTCATGTGACTTTGGGCAGTCTCTGTTTTGTCTTCTGTAAAATGGGGAAATAAGGCTTACCACAGAGAATTCTAGTAAAGATTATAGGAGACAATATAAAGTGCCTAATGTTAGTGCTGGTACACAGTATGCAAACTAAGTCACTATGACCATCATCATATTATTTGATAAGTAAGAATAGTAAATGAGATTAGTTTCCAAGCAATATTAATCCTCCTCTACCCCTCACATACACCTTTTTTTCTGCTTCTCAGTTTTTCTGAATGGGGTTTCCTTCTTTGTTACCTAGGGGTCAAGGTCTTTGCACTTTAGACTATTAGAAAGTACAGCTTTAGTTAATTTAACTTTTTAGCTATCTGTTTTTTTTATGTTTTTGATTTATGTTCAATAAACACAATGAATGAGTTAAGTGGTTTTCTTCACTGAGCCTAAATTCGAAGGCATAGAAATAGAAAAAGTTGGAAATACTGAAATTCAGTCAATTTCATTAGCATAGATTTATATGTGAAGCTCAAGTAAAATGTCATCAAGAAATAGGGTAATACAGGATGTTTTAACAGTTCATTCAGAGCTGTACCATAATAAGTATTCTTTCAAATTTCACATAAATGTTACAGTTCTGTAAGTTTGATTTGATGGCGCATATATGTTTTTCTTTTTGGCTACATAGGGAACAATGAAATAAAACCTCATTGACGTAATTAAACCTGATAACATCTCCTGGTTGTACTGCTGATGTCTCACTGTGGTTTTGGTGGTTTTGTACAGCTCCGTAAAGCATGTTAGGCTTATAAACATATTCAGACAGAAACTTTTATCAGGATTTAGCTTTTTAACCACAAAGAAAAGATGAATTTAAATAAAGGCACAGTCTTGGGTACATTTTATCAAATCAACTAAAAAAATTTAATAGCATGCACCTCATATGTTAACTTAGAGAATATTTTGAACGTGTAACTAGAGTGTGTGAAAAGATATAATTCCTAAAAGTGGATATTTGAGCTCAGAAGGAAACAGATAAATATAATAATGGAAACTCCAAAAAATAGCAAGTTAAAATTTCATACTTTGATTAAATAATGTCTTATAGTATAATAGAACCATATTTTAAAAACATGCCATAGTCATTATAATTTTTTTTTTTACTGTGATTTGAAACTTAGCATAATTTGTTTATTCTTATATTTAAATTATTTAAGGATCAACCTTGGCATTGGGGTTGAAGTTTAGATGCCTAAAATTTTGCTGACTTGGGAATAATGTATATACAGAACATTTACTATCTACTTGGAAGTAAGATTTTAAAAGAGCTACATGTTATTATATAGGAGGAATGAATACTTGGAACAGTATTTCTTAAAACTTTTAATATACATGTACCACCCACTATGTACTCAGTATACATGGTAGCCACCCAGCAATTTTAAGTAAATGTATAAAAACAATTCAAAATCTTTAAAACCTAAAAAATTATAATATTTTAATATCAGTGTTTGTTGTTTCTAATATTAAAGTTATCTTTATTCAGCTCAATGATGAGTAAATAGGTTGCATATTGTAAATTCATTCTATATCCAATCATATTCTTTTCTTTTCTCTATTTCTTTTAAATTGGGAAATTCCAAACAAAATTTTAATTTATGAGGAAAGGCAGTAAGTGTTTGTTGTCTGTTGGTTCTGAATACTCAGATTAGACTGGACCCTGGAATTAAAAAGAGATTTCTCACTGAAGACTATTTTCAGGGCTGTGTCAGTTGCTAAGTTGTTGATCATTATCATACTTAAAAGCTTGGGAAATAGAAGTTCTTAACATTTTATTGAAAAAAATACTCTTATTTGCTCTTTACATTTTATATTTGCATTTTAACATTTTTATATGTGCTCTATTTTTCCACAGCACGCTGAAAAGATGCATACTCTGTGGCCAAAAATTGAGTGCATTTATGCTATTTCTTTAATATTGAATCATGCCCAGCACATGTGTTTTAACTACCAGCCCTTTTCTGTGAATAAAAACTGTGTAGATTCGCGGTTAGTGTACAACTCTCATTACTTAGCAAAGCTTTTCCTTACTGTACAAATAACTGATTCTGTCTCAGGATTGATTCCAACATACATTTTCCTGTCTAGATCATGGTTTACAAAATAATCATTAAATAGAAAAAAATCATCTTTTGTAGTAAATGTTTTTCAATGATAAACCTATAAAAAGTTGTCTGCTATCCGTTCTCATGTATATTGCACATATACCAAGAGTTGGTTTGGACTCTGCCCTTCAGTGCATTTATCCAGCGGTAAAGTAAAACATCTGCTGTGTACAAATGTAAAAGCAATTGCTCTTTTACGTTGTATGCCTTTTCTATTCTATGATGTCCCAAGGTTTCATATGGTAAAAAAAAAAATACATTTTGGTAATTGTTTGATCATTCATCTTCTACCACATATGCAGAAAATTTTGTTTTCTCAAAATCACTAATATTCTAGTAGTTCAAATTACACAGAAGGCAGTCTGCCAGCTCTTTGTGGCTTTCACTGTATCTGTTTTCAATTCCTAATATGAAGGGGATTTCAAACTAAGACCTGCTGCTTTTTGGTAATGTAATTTTCATCCTAGAGAAAGTGACTGCAAATAAGGGTGAGCTGCCGCTTAAGAGTTGATTCAATGCCAACTGAGTAAGTAGAAGTGAGAGAAAACCATGATAATAGGATTAAGGGCCAGGAGGAGTGAATTTATTAAGGGAAATGGTCTGCAATACAAATGCTACAGTAGAGAGATCTAAAAAGAGTAACCAGAGAGAAAAAAAAAATTGTACATAGTAAGGTTTTTAGATATCTCTGAGAATGTAGTTAAAATAGAGTGTATATTACCTCTCATGTTAGCAGCAGCTTCTGAGGAAGTAGCCTTAAAATGAATAGTTTAAATGCGTTAGGGAACTTTCTCAGAATGTAAGCTAAGATGGGGTTGCTCTCATAAACAAGCAGCAGGCCTACTTTGTATCGGTGTTTCTCAATCTTATTTTTATTATACCCCCCACCCACAGGAGCATTTTAAGATATCTTTTCTCTAATTGTCCCTCCTCTTCTATGAAAATTTAGTATCAGATGTACAGTGCATCCATTAATGTAGTATGGCCTTTGGGGGGCCACAGACAATTTTAATCTTTAAGATTTTTTTTTTGCCCCCCAAGCCGATTTTCACCTGCTTGGGAATGATGGCACCCTAGTTGAGAATGCATGATATGAATACAAATATGGCTCTTGGCATTAGAGTGCAAATATTTGAAAAGGTTCATATTTATGTAATCATATAGGTCAATGAAGTTGGGGGAAAGGAAGGTGACTCTGTGTTAAGACACTAGTCTAATGAAAGTATGCTTGAGTTAGCAAAAAATCAGGATTCTGCTTAGACTAATCAATCAGGGAAATGAGGTATAGGCATTTTTCTTTTGGTATCCTTGTGGAAAAAAATAGAAGTATGGATCAGATGATAGTTTAATGAGGCAAGTGTGTAGAATTCAGAATGCAAGTTAGTGAATTGATGCCTACCTTGTAGGTAATATTTAGTGACACATCACATGGCTCTGTTTTCACTATAGTCTATTCTACATTTTTAGTAGTGAATTTAAGAAAACATTAGGTTTACAGATGTCATGATGATGGGAGGAATAGTGAATAGGTTAGTTGACATCTTCAATCTCCCAAACTTTGACAAGCTAAAAGAAGGACAGAAATAAAGTATTAGAGTTGGGTCTAAAAATCCTATTTTACAAGAATGTCATGGAGAAAATGGATCAAAGCAATATCAAATATAAAAGAAACTTTGGGATTTGAGGTTATGTTAGTCTTAACAAGAGTCTTAGGAAGTTATTAACATCCTAAGCTGCATTAATTAGTGTCTCTAGATTATAGATTGCATACTGATTAAATCACAACCTGAAATAATTATATCAGGACCGCATTTAGGGCCATATAAAGTACTATATAAACTTAATGAGTCTACTGATATATGTGATATACTTTGCATGTACTATGTACCATGGCCATTTTGTGGGCACTGGTTCATGAATTTTCTTTCTTTCTTTTTTTTAAGACTTAATTTGCAAATAATATGATTATATATCTGGAGCCACAAATAATTGGTGGAGAAAATCTAATATAAAAAAATAGCTCAGTAAACTAATGTAATATTGATATACAAAAACAGTAGTTTTTCTATATGTAATTCACAATTGTTTATTTTTAAAATTTTTATTATTATTAGCATATTGACTCTTACAAATCCTGATTTGTCTTTATGCCCTCTACCTGGCCTGTCACTCCCCAGACCCCCTCCATCCCTCCCCCCATCTCTAGTATACTTAAGTTTGTTCTTTCCTTCTGAAACTTCAACAAATTGTTGTGGTCTTTTCTTTCTTTCCTCCTCCCTTCCTCTCTTTATCCCTCCCTCCCTCCCTCCCTTTGCCCATTCATCTCCTTTGCCCTTTTTTTTTTTTTTGTCTTTTGTCTTTTTCCGTGTCTGGCAATGGATCGCAACCCTCAGTGTTGCCCCCATACCGGACCGGGGACTGGCAACGGGATCGCAACCCTCGGCGTTGCTCCCGCGCCTCGCTCAGCCAGTGAGCGGGAACCGGTCTGTATGTGGGATCCGAACCCTTGGGCGGGAGCACCGCCGCGCTTCCCAAGCGGCGCACTCATCCAGTGCGCCACCGGGCCGGCCCTCCTTTGCCCATTTTTAAATTGGATTATTTGCTTTTTCACTGTATAGTTGTTTGAGTTCTTTGTATATTCTGGATATTAATCCCTTGTCAGATGTATAGTTTGCAAATATTTTCTCCCGTTCCATAGGTTGTCTTTCCACTGTGTTGATTGTTTCCTTTGCTGTGCAGAAGCTTTTTAGTTTGATATAATCCCATTTGTTTATTTTTTCTATTGTTGCTTGTGCTTTTGGGGTCCTCTTCAATAAATGATGCTGGGAAAATTGGACATCCATTTACAGAAGGATGAAACTGGACTGGTACCTCTCGCCATATACCAAAATCAACTCAGAATGGATTAAAGACAGCTATAAGACGCCAAACCATAAAATCACTAAAGGAAAACATAGGGGAAACACTCCGGAAAGTAGGACTGGTTCATGAATTTTCTAAGTGATTGTAGTTTGTCTGGATTTTCTTTGCGAAGGAATAGATGTATCTTCACCAGTAGGAAAGAGATTACCTTCTGCAAGGATGTTGACAAGAAGATGGTGATAATGGCATTGACAATGTTTTGAGTGATTAAAGGTGGGTGTATTATCTAAAATAGGGGTCAGCAAACTATAGTCCACTAACCAAATCCTGCCAGCAGCCTGTTTTCTGTGTGACCCTAGAGCTAAGAATGTTTGGTGTTTTTTATTTTTTCATTTTAAAGGGCTGTAAAACAAAAAGTATGCCATAGAGATCGATTTGTCGGAATGAATATGCTAATAATAAATTAAAAAGTTAAAAAAGAAATATCAGACCTATGATAGAATAGGTAATACTTAAAGACCTTTTGCAACCAAAGACTTAAAACCAAGGATGAGATACAATACAAAAATCATTCAATATATAGAAATTATATGATAATATTACAAATTAGGCCTATATTCACGACAAGTGTTCAGTGCTATGCAGAAAATAGCATTTATAATCAATTACTTAAGCAAAAGGAGAATTCCTATTCATTAACTCAGTAAACTTCAAAGAAATTTAGGAATAATGATAGGTGGCAGTTATAGCTTGTTAAAGTTAATTTTATCTCTTTGAGCGTAGTGAGTACCATATTGGATAGAGAAGCCATTAAAAAGCCTGCTAGGAAGAAGGGCAGGAAAAAACTAGTCTGGGACAAAGAAGTTACATTGACAGCCTGGAAGACAAACAGGAAAACAGTCGTTAATTATCTGCATATTAAAAGGAATATGTGTTGATTTTTATAGATCCATTCCTTTTTTGTCAATCTAACCCCAAAGACAGCAAACTTTTTAATAGTGTTTTTTTGTTTGTTTGTTTGTTTGTTTTGTCCTTTTTGAGACCAGCTGCACCGCGCTCAGCCAGTGAGCGCTGTGAGCGCACCGGTCATCCCTATATAGGATCCGAACCCGCAGCGGGAGCGCTGCTGCGCTCCCAGCGCCACACTCTCCAGAGTGCACCACGGGCTCAGCCCTAATAGTGTTTTTGACAGTAGTCTTGTTGGTAAGGAAACAGCACCACCCATTGACATGGGTTTTAAGATGATGAATGATAAGCCTTTGGAGAGGGTGAGAAGTGGGAAAATATCTAATGATGCATGATTTTTCTTGAATCTTTAGTGACTGGATGTGATTTTGGATTTATATTTTCTTATTTGTGGTAATAAATATTTTAAGATTTAAATATAGCTTATCTTAGTGACTTTATTCTGATAATTTCTTATTCTTTTGATTTCTCAAGTACAGGTTGTATTGTGATATATTCTGTTCAGAGACAATTTTTATTCTCACCTTCCCAATTCTTCTCTCAAGTTTTAAGCTATTTTAGGTATCTGTATTTAAAGATTCTGCATCTCGACTATATATGTTTGTTTAATTATGGTTTGTAATCAAGTGAATTTTTTTTTTCCAGATGATTCTTTGGGATTGGGACTTAAAGCAATGGTATAAACCTCATTATCAGGTAAATATAAGTAATATCACTAAGAACTAACATTTGTAATTAAACTTGTGATATTTAAATTAAAGTAACATTCACAAGATTTCTGTGCCATAAGACTTTCTCTAACTTAACCAAATTAACCAGAACCTTCATTGAGGTAGATGTTTTTAAAAAACACATTTTAATTGTAAAGGAAAAAGAAAATGACAAGAAACCAAACTTATATAAATAGTTATATTTAGAATATTGATAATAGGAGAGAGAGGAAGGAGGAAAAGGAGTAATTGGTAAAGGGACACGAAAATCAACTACATTATATATTGATAAATTAAAAAATTAAAAATAAAAAAAAAACATGAACTATCAAGGAAAAGAAAAGAATATTGATAATATAATCTGGGCTCAGAAAAAACTAACATTTCTATATTAAGGATGAGACTTTTTTTCTTCTCTAATGTGGATTACTGATCTACAGAGAAAAAAATAGATTGAAGGCTATTTATGAGACCAAAAGCAAAGTAATTGGCAAAATATTTTTTTAGGGAAGCAAAAGCATTTAGCTTTCATTTTTTGATAAACTTTTTATTGAATTATAACATACATACAGACAAGTGTACAGCTCAATGAGTTTTAACAGCTAAACATCCCATGTAAGTCATACCCATATGAAGAAATAGAACACTACCAGTATCCCAGAAGCCTCACAAATGCCTTATTCCCATCATTACCCATATCCCCAGATGACCCCTATCCTGACTTCGTGACTGATTTTGCTTATTTTTGAACTTTATATATATATATATTTATACTTTATAGATGACCCCTATCCTGACTTCGTGACTGATTTTGCTTATTTTTGAACTTTATATATATATATTTATACTTTATATATATATATATATATATAAAGTATAAATGGAATAATATGAGAAATATTTTTTAAGATTAACTTTTTACCACTTAAATTGTATATGTTCATATTAGATGAACAAAAATAGAAGTATAAGGAGAAAAAAAATAAACATCAAACAGTAACTATCAAACTGTGTTAATTTTTCACGTATATATATTGTTATAGACCTTTTCCCATTATAGATGTGTTTGTATATTCTATTTTACAATGTATTATTATTTCATGTGCTGTTTTGAATGCTGATGTTTTTTCACAATAATGGATAAACATTAATAGTAAATCATTTATGCTGCAAAATGTTACTCCTGTTTATTAGATTTATTTAGCTCGTTTTCCCAAACATCATATTTTATAAAATGAATATTTCTTTGAATGGCTGTTTTTAATTTTTAAACTGTAAATAGAATAGACACAATAGCCCACAAGAATAAAATATTCTCTGGACTTCGGTGAGCAAAACAATGTAACTGTTGCAGTCAGTTGAAATCAAGGAGACCATATCTGACCTAAAAGGGGGGTGGTTTCTTGACCTACGTAGTGGGCTTTGTCATCATTCATTTTCACCAAGGTCCTCAGTTTCCAATTAAAACAGTATTTAAATTGCTGGTAAAATCTAAAGATAAATAAGCAGTAATGGCTAAAAGCATGCACCTGTAGTGCATATACCTACCTAGACTGGTATATGATATTAGGCACCTCTGTCTTTTTTCCTCTTTTCCTCTCTCCCTCTTTCCCTTTGTAATAACCTTTTGAAAAATTGAACTGTAACATTTATATATGAATGTGCACAACCTGTAAGTGTACAACTTCATGAATTTTCTCAAACTGTCCACACATGTGGACATCATTTAGATGAAGAATTCAGTACCCCAGCCCCCTTTTGTTCCCCTTCTAGTCATCAGCTTCCCTCAAGCATTATCTCAATTCTGATTTCTACCATTATAACTTAGTTTTTCTTGTCTTTGAATTTTATATAAATGGAATCAATCATATGTGTTTTCTGTTTTGCTTCTATCTTTCAAAATTTTATCTGTGTGGTTAGTTAATATTATTGCTTGTAGCACTAATCCATTCATTTTCATTCTATTTAGTATTCCATTGAATGAATATACCACAATTTATTTACCAATTTTATAGTAGATGTGTATTTGTTTTATTTTAAGATCTTTGGCTATTGCAACTAATGCTGCTGTAACAATCTTGATGTCTTTCGTTGGGTATATATCTTGGAGTGGATTGCTAGGGTATGTGTGCATATGTTCACTTTTAGTAGATAGTGCCAGATAGTTTTCCAAATAGATTGTATTAATTTTTACCCAGCCATCAATAGCATATGAAAATTCCAGTTTCACATCCTTGCCAATACTTGGTAGTGTCTCTTCTAAATCATTTTTTTTTCTTATGTTATTGTACTGTGTAGGAACTCCAATGCAGTGCTGAATAGCAACGGTACCAGTGAGCAGCCTTGTTTAGTTCATAAACTTAGGGAGAAAATGTTCAACATGGTACCACTAATGTATTCTGTAGATACCCTTTATAAGACTATGGAAATGCTGTTCTAATCCTAGTTTACTAAAGGACTTTTTTTTCTTCTTTAAGTCATGAATGCATGTAGAATTTTATCAGATGCTTTTTCTGCATCTGAGGTGATCCTTGAAATTTTTTCCACTTATTTTATGAATGTGGTGAATTACATTGTTTAATTTGTGTGCATGTGTGCTAAACCATCCCTGAATTTACAGAATAAAGAGAATTTGATCAAATTTCTTTTAAAAAATATATGTCACTGGATTCTATTTGTTAACATTAGTTTAGGAGTTTTGAATCTATGTTTATGAGAGAGTGTTGGCCTATAATTCTTATTTTTTGTAATGTTCTTTGAATGTTTGGTATTAAGGTTACCAAAAGTTATTTTTGATACCAAAAATAAAATATTAAAATGTTTACTCTTTTTTCTGTCATCTATAAAAGTTTGGGTAAGATTGAAGATTGGTGTTATTTCTTCCTTTAATGTTTGGAAGAATGCTCTGGTGAAGCTATGTTACCTTGGAGTTTTTTTTGTGGACAAGTTTTAAATTATGGGTTCAATTTCTTTAATAGTTTTAGGACTATTCAATAGGTTTTCTGTCTTTTCTTACAAATTTGGGGTAGTCATATTTTTCTAGAAACTCTTTTTTCTTTTTCTTTTGTTTCAGTATTGTAAGACTGCTGAAAGATTTATTTTACTTTCTTTTTTTTTTTTTTTGCCTTTTGTCTTTTTCCGTGTCCGGCAACGGATCACAACCCTCAGTGTTGCCCCCGTACCGGACCGGGGACCGGCAACGGGATTGTAACCCTCGGCGTTGCTCCCGCGCCTCGCTCAGCCAGTGAGCGGGAACCGGTCTGTATGTGGGATCTGAACCCTCGGGCGGGAGCGCCGCCACGCTTCCCAAGCGGCGCACTATCCAGTGCGCCACCGGGCCGGCCCTATTTTACTTTCGAAATAGAAATCTTTTTGAGGATTTCTACTTGATTTCTCCCTCTCTTGGCCACTGCTTATAAATTGGCAAATACCTTCGGGGGAAAGTAGCTCTGAATTTAAGTTCTCTTCTTTGTTCTAATCTTTCTGGGGTAATGCTTGGCCTTTCGAGCTCTTTCTGCTTTCATTGCTCTGAACTCCAGTTTTGGTTTCCTAACCCCTAGAGACTCAAGAGAACGCTACTCCATTTCCTAGACGCTTAACTGCTCTGCTTTTCATGCTTTCTACCCTGTGCCAGTTAGGAATCAATAGCAAATTCCTTGAGAGAAAAAAGTAGCAGACAATGTTGAGTTCATTTTAATCTTTTCTGTTAACTCTGGGTTCTTGTCTTCTCAATGCCTGTGTTGCTTGGTTGTGCTCTGATGCCTGGAAATGCACATTTTTTTGTATTTTATTTCAGCTTTTCTAGTTGTTCTAGAAAAATTGGTCTGATACAAATAGCTGAAAAAAATTCTCAATCGAGAGGAATTGGTCTGATACAAATAGCGGGAAAATTAGGCAAGCCTCTTAAGTCACTCTGAACCTATTTCCTCATTTATAAATTGAGAGTAATACCAATTCTCTCAGAGGGCTGATTAAAATAATATGTGCCTGGTACATAATAGCACTACATAAAAATGTGAGCTAATAATGTATTAATTTCAATAATAAAAAATACTAAGCATCTCTGAAATTGTAGTATGAGACAGGAGTCAGCAATTTTTTTCTATAAAGGGCCAGAGAGTAAATATTTTAGCATTTGTAGGCAACATATGGCCACTGCCACTGCTCCTTCTCCTCCTCCTTTTTCTACTCCTCTTCCTCATCCCCCTTTGTGTTCTCCCGCCCTCCTCCTCTTCTTTAATAATCATCTAAAATGTGAAAAAAATTCTTTTCTTTCTGTATAAAATCAGGATTTTGCCAATTATAAGTCAATAGGAAATAGGAATTTAAGTTCAACTTTGAAAATTATAGCAAATAATTTGAATATTTGGTTCGATCTGACATGAATTAGATTATGCCACTCTTTTGCTCACTGTTCCCTTGTCTCACCCCAAATAAAAGTTACCATCCTTGTCACGGACTTAAAAAAAACTTACAAAATATGGTTTCCTCCTTTATTGCCTTTTAACCTCTCTCACCTCTCTTCCTTGTCATTTACTCTGTGCCAGCTTCACGGGCCTCCTTGTTATTCCTCAACAAGGCAGACAATTTTCTAACTCTGGGTCACTTGCCTAGTCTCTCTGCCTGGAATGCTTATTTCCCAGGTCTTAATATAAATGTTGCCCTCTTAGTGAGGCATACCCCAACTATCCTCTCTAAAAGTACATTGCCTTCCATCACTTTCTTTTTCCTTTCATTGCTTTATTTTTTCTTTTTAGCCTGCTCAAAATCTATGTGATTCTCCATTGTCTACATTACTTAGCTTGGAATCAGTGTTCTTAAAATTTGATCCCAAATATCTCTCCAACTTTATTTTCCACTGCTGTCTTTTATGTAGCTTGTACTTTACTCTAACAATTTCATGTTTCCCATATGCAACCCATATACTACTTCTGTGCTTTTATTTATGTTCTCTCATTCTTTTGGAATGAGCTCCCCCAATACATTTTTGTTTAGTTTTATTGTAAAGAATTATTTTCCCCTAATCTTTGTAATCTACCAGATTTTTAGGGCTCAGCTCAAATGCTACTTCTTCCATAAAATTTCTGTTAACCATTTAAATTAAAGTTATCTATATGTCTTTTGAACTTTGATACCATTTTATCTATATTGTTATCTTATCACTTTCTATATTATTAATAATGATAGTCTATTTCGCTTTGCTTCTATGTACTAAACCTTATTTTATGTGCTCTGCATGTGTTATCAGATTTTATTTTACCTGCTTCTTGCTAAGTACAACTCTTAACTCTGGAAATAATGCAAGATGCAACCAAAGGAGAACTCTGAAAGATTGAAAGAGAAAGGCAGACTGGTTAGGGTGCCAAGTAATGGAGGAAAAACATAATGACAGGGTGTCTTATGACTCCTCTGTCAAATAGCAAATGGTGGCTCAGACTCCCACTTCCAATCTACCAACAGAAGGTGATGCAGGTAGGCTCATTCCTTCCCCCAGATTGAACAAGAGTCCTGCCGAGAACACCAAGTAAGTCTGGTAGCTCAGGCAAGGGGGAATTGATTAGGCACCTCACTGATAATAAGTGGCCAGAGGAAGTATTCTCCTTCCCTCTTTTGCATGAGACTCCCCTTCCGCACTGAAGGATACTGGGTGGCCAGTGTGTCCAGCAAGGGGGATACCACTACAGGTGCCTAGCCCAGAAACGTGATCTTTGTACCTGTGGTGTGGAGACTCCTTTCCCTTTCCCAGAGGCACCAGGTGACCCAATCTGATGAAGCTCCCTCCAACTCCCTGCCAAAGTACCATCAGTAGGAGCCCCAAGTGGCACTGGCAAAAAATCAAGCAGACAAAAATACCACTGTGAATGCTCTGAAAATTAAATTGTTATTAGAACCACAGCCCACAAAATTAGTCTAGGACCTGCATGCTAAACTTAAACTGGGAGACTGCCTTCTAATATAAAGAGATTTAAACAGGACCCAGACTCTTCTAATGTTATAGCTATAATACTGAGGATAAAATAAAAATTCATCCATTATACCAAGAACCAGGAAAATCATAACTTGAATGAGAAAAGACAGTCAGTGCCAACACCAAGGTGAATCAGACTTGAAATAATCTGGCAAGCATTTCAAAAGCAGCCATCATAAAAAATGGTCTAACAAGCAATTATAAAGTCTCTTGAAACAAATGAAAAAAAAAATTAGAAAATCCCAGCAAAGAAATAGAAGTTAGAAAAAAGAAACAAGTGGAAATTATAAAATTGAGAAACACATTTAAAACTTCCTGGATGGGCTAAATAGTAGAGTAAAGGTGACAGAGCATAGAATCTGTAAGCTTGGGGATCAGTAGGATTTATTCAATTTGGACAACATAGAGAAAATAGAAACAAAATGAATTGAGCCTTGGGAACCTGCAGGACAGTAATAAAAGATCCCATATTTGTATCATTGATGTCTGAGAAAGAGAAGGAGGGTGGGACATAAGTCAGATCATGCCACTCTTTTGCTCACTACTCTCTAGTATCTGAAGAAAAAATGGCTGAAAATTTCCCAAATTTAGCAAAAGGCATAATCCTACAGATTCAAGCAGCTCAGTGAACCTCAGATAGGATCAACTGCCCAGAAATCTACTCTAAGACATGCCAAATTAAACTATTGAAAAACTAAAGGCCAAAAAAAAAATCTTGAAAACAGCCAGAGAGAAATGACACAATTACCAATAGGGGGACACCAATTCAAATGACAGCAGTTTTCTCATTTAATAGGATTAAATTACTTAGATACTATTATATAGTCCTTGATTTAAGGTAGAGCTAAGTTTTTCTTAAATATTAAGTTTTCTCTGTAACAAATACATAATTTTACGTTTTTTCTTTTCTAGAATTCTGGAGGTGGAAATGGAGTTGATCTTTCAGTGCTAAATGAGGCTCGCAATATGGTGTCAGATCTTCTGACTGATCCAAGCCTTCCCCCTCAAGTCATTTCTTCCCTACGGAGTATCAGTAGCTTGATGGGTGCTTTCTCAGGTTCCTGTAGGCCAAAGATTAATCCTCTTACACCATTTCCTGGATTTTACCCCTGCTCTGAAATAGAGGACTCAACCGAGAAAGGAGATCGAAAACTTCACAAGGTCAAAATACAGTAATCAGCCAGTTCTATTTATCACATTTAATGATATTTTTAAATTAAAACTGCTCCTTTAAATCTTATATAAAATCCAATTTTCTTTTCAAGGACCAGCATCTTTTACATTATTTCAAATTGTTTGGACTTTAGAGGCTCAAATAATTATAGATGAGTATTCGGTTTTTATTTTAAATAACATTGCTGTAATTAGCAATTATAACTTGAATGGGAACAACTATTTATTATCATTGTTATTATTGTTATTGTTAAGAAGTGGAGAACAAGCAAATTTAGTTCCAAGCTTGTCTGTACAACAAGCTAGTAGTCAGATCATGTTATTAACCTATTTTATTGATGAGAATCCAGGAATTGTTCTTATTGAACCGTGAAGAAAATGATCATTATAATATTCATTTTATGAATTACATAGAATTATTTTTAAATGATTTTCACATTTTCTCCTCTTTTACCCACTGGAGATTGCTATAGCTCAACAGGCATTGATTTTTCTTGCATCATTAGATGTGGGATTTATTTCTCTTTAAATATCAGTATTACAAAATAGCATTTTCTTTAGAAAATAATAAATACTGTCCTAAGAAGGTATACATTATACTTGTTCAGAGTGCTTTTACTTGTTTTATTTGACTGTTATCAGTATCTTCACCAATAGCTAAAATAAAATTTTAGAAACATTTTAGGGTTTATCCTAGTTCAACTACTTTATTACAGATAAGGAAACTAAGCAAGAGACATGAAATTCAAATCAGTTATTTTTGTTTACTGTACTAGTGTATATAGAACATAGAAAAAGGTAAATATAGTTTTTGGGGGGATTTTGATAATCAGTTTATTTTTTCAGTTGTCAGCATTAGGTTTTATTTTTAATTTAATTTAATTTTGGTGCATTAGGGTTTAGAAATGTTGAAAATTAAGCAAGCCCAATTAGGGCAAAAGGATTTAAAAATTATTGATCACAATCTGTATCATAAGTAAAGTGATGCTTTTAGTTTTAAAAAGTTTATACAGTAGTGCCTGCATTAGTCAAAACCCAGTTAACAATGGCACTTTTATGACTTTTTAAAAGCACTCTACCTTATAAGACAGAGGTTAATCACCAGCATCCAAAAGGGATGGCAATAAATCATCAGTAAAATAACTAAAATATTCTTGAGTTAGTTTTCACTCGACTTACTGTTCTTCCTTTGCATTTTCCATTGACATTTGATGCTCAAGGTAGTAATTTTTTAAAATAGTAATTCTTAAAAATCCTAATCTTAAAAATGTATCGATATCAGCATTATGTTTGTTACTATGTTTACTGTGTAGAAAAGTATACTGGTACATTTTAGAAACATTTAAAACATAATATTAATTAAACAGGATGCCTAACATGCCTCATTTCCTGAGCATTGTAGTTAATCAGGCTTATTTTAGATGCAGGAATCTACTGATAGAAGTAAGTCGTATACGAACCAGGAAGTAACCCTTATTTCTTTCCTTTGTGTTCTTCAAACTTGGTATCAGAATTTCATATCAAATTTGTCACTGCTTTTGGAAAGCATATAAAAAGCCTGATGTTACTTTAGAAAAGAGCAACAGTATTTATGAAAAAAACAATTAGTAAGCAAAAAGGAGTAGTAACAGTTAATTTAATGTGTTTCTTATATATGTATTGAGAACTAAGCAAGATCATATGGGCCTAAATTATAGTCAGCAAGCATTATATTACATGAAGAACTTTTTCACTGTAGGTCTAACTAACCATGAGCCTTTATAAAATCAACATCCTTGGGAAAACTTGAATTTAACCCAGATGTTTTTCTCTCTGAGATTTTTGCAGTGTCTGCTAATAGGGGAAATTCATGAGAAGCAGAAAGTTTCATATAAATCTCAGTAAAACACCTATTCAAAAAAGGTCAGAAATTGAATAGCCTCATTATTTGATCATTTGATTAATTGAGAATATTTTCAAAAAGTAGAGTAAAATATTAATGCTAAAGGGAATTCAAAAGGTAACTCAGAATCCTGTAGTTTCTCCAGGTTATCACTATGTACATTAGATAGCATTGTACTGAAAATATAAAAAATTTAGGATATAGGGCTGATCTTCCCTGATCTTGCCTGTCCTATGAAGTTGATTTTCAGGATAAATCTTTTATATTTACCATTTAAATTGTCAACTGTTTCTTTCTCATGAACTAGGAGTAAAATGTGCACACACAAAAAAATCTAGTTTAAATTGTAAAGAATTTAGAAATCATTTTTTAGTAGGAGGAATATAAATAGAACAAACAGCACAGAATGTGAAATTTGGACTAAAAAGACAGATTTTCAGAATAAAATGTTCTTCTCCTGTACATGTTAAAAATACAGTTTGTATTAATATTTTCATATGCCATTAATATTGCATACACAGCATATTAAAGGGTGACAATTTTAACCATTGTTAAATTATTCAACAGGGACTAATTAGTAGGAATAGTTTACCAACTCCACAGTTGAGGAGGAGCTCAGGAACTTCAGGATTGCTACCTAGTGAGCAGTCTTCAAGGTGGGAACGCAATAATGGCAAAAGGCCTCACCAAGAATTTGGCGTTTCAAGGTAAAATTTCCAGAACCTTTTAAGGAAATCTGAATCTAATGCATCCACTTTGTTTCTCGGAATAAAGTTTGAAATAGTTCTAAAAGCAGAAAAGAATGTTTGAAGTATTTTAGGTATAGGACAGCAAGGGTAATAATAATATGGTATAATAGAGAAACTGATGCTTAAAAAGAAGCTAACGTGCCTTCTCTCAGAACTTAGGTAGGTTGTGTACAAAGCATGCTGGAGCCTTAAAAATATGAGTCAGGAAGATGGTTTAAGGAAATGAGGATTAATTTAGGACAGGGTACTGGGAAAGTTTGAAATCAGTAGGGGTGGCCATTATGGGGCAGTTATCAAACCAATGCCCAGTATCCAAAGGTAAGTGTGTATAGTTACTGACTTGTGAAAGGTAGAGCGCGTTCCCCAGGGCTCATCACAGTTAGGTTTAAGGTAGCAAGACTCTTTCAAACCCTGTTCCTGATGGAGGCTGAGGCTGCTAATATATTCTATATTCTGTGAAGGGTTTGCTTGGAATTAAACAGTACGTTAGTAACTACAACTAAATGAGGCTGGGAAAATGCAGGAGCTAAAATGTCTGCATGTAAATATATCCATTTACCTTGCAGACGAAGTATTCAATACTTTTTCTTTGAAAGCCAGGAAAGATACTGACCTCTTGTGTGGATTATAAACTTCTGTTTAGTAAATTAACTGTGTTAATAAAATTGAAATTACAGATGGTCCTGGCTTAGAATAGTTCCGCTTAATGATTTTTGGCTTTACAATGGGTTTATTGGTGTATTAAAGGAATTTCTGACATTATATTTTTGACTTTCAATGGGCTTATCAGAACATAATCCCATCGTAAGTCGATGAGCATCTGTAGTGTAAGTTTCATGGTAAACTGCTCTCTGTTATTACTGAGCATATGCTGTACTTTCTTCATTGTGAGTTGTGTAGTTTCACACTTGGAACGGTAGATGGCAGGACTGTATCATAGCTCTTTATCTGATAAAATATGTTAACATTTGTATGTGAAATATAATCAGATAATTATAATTTTCCAGATTCTTTTGTGGTTTATTAATTTGAATCTTCTATAATATAATTCAAGTAGATGAATTCCCTTTTTATAAAAGGAAAATTGAGTGAAATGATGTATAAAACAGGAGTGGATTGAAGTATGAAGAGTACAGTACAGGAAAATGAGTATTGGTCCAAAGTTTGCTACAGCCTAAATAAGATAGACTTTTTTTTTTTTTTTTAAATGGGAGCAGGATATGGGGAAGTGAAGGATATCAGGAACTGAAAATATATCGATGGGAAACATTATCTTGAGAATATTGTTAGGTTTAAAATTATCTGTTTTTTAATCTTTCACACTGATATAACAGCAATGTATTTTCAGTTAGAGAAACATTTGATCCATTGAGTTCAGGTCATTTTCATCCTGCTGCCTCAGATGATTGATATTAAAATAGAAACATGGCCCAGAGAAAACTAATATTTAACTGAGAGGTACTCATATAAAGGTAAATATAGGCAGATTCTGTATATTTATTTAACTCTCATTCAAACAAAATCATATGCCTCATAAAAGGTTTAGAAGTTTGAAGAATAAAGTAATTGGCATTATTATATACATCTACTTTAAAGAGACCAGGCTAGATTTAATTTTTCTAGTATGCAAAAACTGGAGCCTTTCAGTAATAAATTTCTAAGTATACTTTTGATACTGGAGGAGGGGGTCTAGGGAGGCCTGATAGCCAGCTTCAGCCCACCCCCATCCTATGGCAGGTTCTTGATTCTGCCACAGGAAAGAATTCAAGAGCAGAGTCACAGTAGAAAGTGAAGGGTTTAATGTAGCAAAGTAAGGAACACAGACTTCACAGAGAAAGTGTGGCCTAGTTCCAGAGACTGAGCAGGGCCTGCATCAAGTTTAATACAAAAGTAACAAATACACACTTAGAGTTTAATATAAAGTATAGGCTGGCTCAAGAGAGTGAGCAGCTGCCCAATAGAGAAGTAAGTTTAACACAAAAGTAAAGCATACACACTTCACCAGCAACGTGTGCAACAATCCGCCTTCTGCTGGGATTCAACTTTTATAGTTTCACTGTCTAATAGATATTTATGATATCTAATGAAGGGGGTGGTTCCCAGTTATGTAACTTAGTTTTGCACATGCTCAGTTGTTCTCTTTTAGAGCGTGCTCTTTGGTCAAATTCCATCACATCCACCAAATATATTTAAGATTCTGTGCTCTCTAGGACCTCTGGTGGAAGGTCATTCAAGGGATATGTCCATATTAGACAGTGCAGCTCTAGATCTTTAAAGCATGGTGATGTTTTGTTCACAGGCCTTTAGGTTTTGGTAGCACAAAACCAATAGATTTGTGACTCTGGAATAATCTGGACTTTTATTAGAGTACTCCAGAACTGAGATCTCATAGCCTAGATTTTTGAGTCTTGATTTGAACTTAGCTTTGGATTCTGATCACAGCTTCCTTGACTGTGATTTTAACTGACCCTGACAATAATTTCAACATGATTCCAGTAGTGATTCTTTCATTCCGTAGGAATGTATGCCTGAAACCAGATTTTTCATTCCTCCAGCTGCTTTTTCATCTGTTACTATTGTTCCACCCTTATTTCCTGGCACAACAGTGTCATCCTCTAATTTAGTGGTTACTTACAGTATTGATTTACCTAGAAAACTTGGTGTTACCTTTGCATCTTGTTACCTTATTCTACTGATAACAGTTGTCAGGTCTGTTTCTGCAATATATTTTTCTCTATTTGTTGCTTTGCCTACACTAACCTAATTCATACTTCCATTGCTGCTTACTTGGAGTATTGAATTAGTCTCTTAATTGGCTTTCCAATTTCCAATATCCTTTATCTCCTGATCCATTTTCTACCTTCCACTAGAATCTTCCTTAAAACTTTGATTATGACACAGGCAGGAGGGAGCGCCAGGTCCGCTCCTGAGCCCTGAACTGGCACTGTGCAGGTGAGCCTGCCGTCGGTGGCCGGCAGCATCACCAGCCAGCAGAACTGTGTGGCTGGACACAGGTCCTCTCCCAGCCTCAGACCCAGGGGGGAGCACCAGCCTACGGATCCAACCCACCAAGTTTGGCCCAGCAGAACTCCACGGCACTAGGGGCTCATTCTACAACCACAGAGTCTCAAATGGGAACCAAGGTGGTTTAGCATAACCACCACACCTACTGTCAAGCAAAGACAATTCACCCCCTACAGTAGCAACCAGGGCCACTCCACAGCCAATCTCAGTGTAATAGAAGAAGCAAACCCCTACCAAATGACCAAGCTTCAGTGAAAAAATACTAGAGCTACAAACAATCAAGAAGAAATGACACCACTGAAAGGATACAGTAATGCTCCAAAGTTAAACTCCATGGAACAGGGAATCCTTGAAATGTCTGAAAAGGAATTTTGAGCAATGATCTTAAGAAAACTTGAAGAAATAAAGGAAGACTTCAGTTAGAGAACACAATGAAATGAGAAAAAACATCCAGAATATGAAGGAAGAAATCTACAAAGAGATTAATACCATGAAAAAGAGAGTAGCAGAGGGCCGAGCCCGTGGCGCACTCAGGAGAGTGCAGCGCTGGGAGTGCAGCGGCGCTCCTGCCGTGGGTTCGGATCCTATATAGGGACGGCCAGTGCACTCACTGGCTGAGCGCGGTGTGGCCGGTCTCAAAAAGGACAAAAAAAAAAAAAAGAAGAAGAGTGTAGCAGAGCTATTAGAAATGAAAGACTCAATGAAATAAAAAATGCAACTGAGAGCTTGAGCAGCAGGGAAGAGAAGCAGAAGAAAGAATTTCAGAGCTCGAAGATGATCTTTTTTGAAATAACTCAGGCTGACAAAAAAAGGAAAGAAGAATTAAAAATAATGAGAGAAATCTAAGAGAGATAGCAGACAACCTCAGGCACTCTAACATCTGAATTGTGGGTATTCCTGAAGGGCAGGAGAAAAGAAAAGGTGTCGAAAACCTACTCAAGGAAATAGTAACAGAAAAGTTCCCAGGTGTGGGGTGGGATACATACCTTCAGATCCAGGAAGCTCAAAGGTCCCCAAACTGATTCAATCCAAAAAGATCCTCCCCAAGACATATTATAGTTAAATTCACGAAGCTCAAAGACAAAGAATTCTATAAGCATCAAGAGAAAAGTGTCAGGTCACTTACAGGGGAACCCCCATCAAACTAACAGCAGACTTCTCAGCTGAAACCCTACAGGCCAGAAGAAAGTGGAATGATATATTCAAAATGCTAAAAGAAAAAAACTGCCAGCCAAGAATTCTTTACCCAGCAAGGCTCTCCTTCAGAAATGAGGGAGAAATAGTGTATTTCCCAGACAAACAAAAGTTGTGGGAGTTCACTACCACAGGACCAGCCCTGCAAGAAATTCTCAAGGGAGTCATTCATCTGGAATCTGAATAATGGTGACCACCATCATGAATATACAAGAAAGAGCAAAACCCACAGTTAAAACAAAAATGCCAGCAAGAAAAACAAAGAAGCTAAATCATTCAACCTTAAATTCCCGACTCACATTGAAGAGGAGAAATAAAAGGGGAAATAATGATCAAAAGATATTTAAACCATCTAAACAAGTAGCAATTAAATGACAGGAATTAAACAACACTTCTCAATAGCTACTCTAAATGTGAATGGACTAAACTACCCATTCAAAAGACACAGACTAACTGACTAGATTAAAAAGCTAGACCCAAGTATATGCTGTCTTCAAGAGACCCACCTCACCTGTAAAGACACACATAGACTAAAAGTGAAGGGATAGAAAAACATATACCATGCAAATGGAAACCAAAAATGAGCAGGAGTAGCTATTCTTATATCGGACAAAATAGACTTTAAACTAAAAACCATTAAAACAGACAAAGAAGGCCATTATATAATGATAAAGGGAATTATCCAGCTAGAAGACATAACAATCATAAACATGTATGCACCCAATACTGGGGCACCCAGATATATCAAGCAAACACTCTTAGACCTAAAGAAGGAGATAGGACCTAATACGTTAATAGTGGGTGATCTGAACACCCCTCTCTCAGAATGGGACAAGACTTCCAGGCAACAAGTCAACAAAGAGACACAGGATTTAATCTACACCCTAGACCAACTGGGCTTGGCCGATATATACAGAACATTTCACCCAACAGCTAAACAATACACTTTCTTTTCATCAGCTCACAGTACATTCTCTATGATAGACCACATATTATGTCACAAATCTAGTCTCAGCAAATTTTAAAAAAACTGAAATTATTCCAACAATCTTTTCAGACCACAATGGACTAAAACTGGAAATAAACAATAAGCAAAATGCTGGAAGCTATACAAATACATGGAAAATAAATAATAGGTTCCTGAGTGACCTATGGGTCCAAGAAGAAATTAAACAGGAAATCAAAAAATTCCTAGAAACTAATGAAAATAAAGACACATCATACCAAGACCTCTGGGATACTGCAAAAGCAGTATAAGAGGCAAATTTATTGCAGTAAATGCTTATATCAAAAAAATGGAAAGACTTCAAATAAACGACCTAACACTATGCCTTGAAGAACTTGAAAAACAACAACAATCCAAACCTAAAGGCAGTAGACAGAAAGAAATAGGTAAGATCAGAGCAGAACTAAATGAAATAGAGACCCAAAAAACAATAGAAAAGATCAAGAAAACTAAAAGTTGTTTTTTTGAGAAGATAAACAAAATAGACACACCATTAGCTAGATTAAAAAAAAAAAAAAAAAAGAGAGAGAGAGAAGACCCAAATAACAAAAGTTAGAAATGAAAAGGGAGATGTTACAACTGATACCACAGAAATACAAAGAATCATTAAAGACTATTATAAACAACTGTATGACAACAAATTTGAAAATCTGGAAGATATGGATAAGTTTCTAGACACATGTAAATTACTAAGACTGCACCAAGAAGAGATAGCAAACCTGAACAGAGCAATAACAAGCAAAGAGATTGAAGCAGTAATTAGCAATCTTCGAACAAAAAAAAGTCCGGGTCCAGATGGCTTTACAGCTGAATTCTATCAAACTTTTAAAGAGGGGTTAATACCAATTGTCCTCTAACTATTCCAGACAATTGAAACAGATGCTACACTCCCAAACTCATTCTATGAGGCCAACATAACTCTGATACCAAAACCAGATAAGGGCACAACAAAAAAAGAAAATTATAGGCCAATATCCTTGATGAATCTAGATGCTAAAATCCTCAACAAAATATTAGCAATTAGAATACAGCAACATATTTAAAAAATTATACAGTATGGTCAAGTGGGATTCATCCCAGGTATGCAAGGATGGTTCAGCATATGAAAGTCAATAAATGTGATACATCACATCAACAAGCTCAAGGACAAAGACCATATGAATATCTCAATAGATGCTGAAAAAGCATTTGATGAAATTCAACATTCCTTCATAATAGAGACTCTCAACAAATTAGGTATAGAAGGAAAATATCTTAATGCAATAAAAGCCATTTATGATAAGCCCGCCACCAGTATTATTTTGAATGGGGAAAAATTAAAGGCCTTCCCCTTAAGGACAGGAACAAGACAAGGATGTCCACTCTCACCACTTCTACTCAACATAGTACTAGAGCATAGTACTAGTTAGAGCAGTCAGGCAAGAGAAAGAAATAAAGGGAATCCAGATTGGAAAAGATGAAGTCAAACTTTCCCTGTTTGCAGATGACATGATACTATGTATAGAAAAACCTAAAGACTCTATCAAAAAACTCCTAGAGCTGGTTAATAACTTCAGCAACGTTGCAGGATACAAAATAAATGCCCCCAAATCAGTAGCATTTATATACTCAAATAATGAATTACCAGAAAGAGAAATAAAGAAAGTAAGCCCATTTACAATTGTCACCAAAAAAAATATGATACCTAGGTGTCAATTTAACCAAGGAGGTGAAAGACCTCTACAATAATTACAAACCACTTCTGAAAGAAATTAAAAAGACACAAAAAGTTGGGAAGATATTCCATGCTCTTGGATTGGAAGAATTAACATTGTGAAAATGTCTATACTACCCAAAGCAATCTATAGATTTAATGCAATCCCCATCAAAATACCAATGACATTCTCTGCAGAAATGGAAAAAACAATCTTAACTTTCATATGGAACAACAAAAGACCCCTAATAGCCAAAGCAATCCCGAGCAAAAAAACAAACCTGGGGGCATAACTCTGCCTGACTTCAAATTATGCTACAGTGCTGTTGTAACCCAACAGCGTGGTACTGGTATAAAAACAGACATTCAGACCAGTGGAGTAGAATAGGGAATTCAGAAATCACTTCTCAGGCTTATAGCCATCTGATATTAGACAAAGGCAGCAAAAATCTACATTGGGGAAAATATTGCCTCTTCAACAAGTGGTGCTGGGAAAACTGGATATCCATAGGCAGAAGAATAAAACTAGATATGCATCTCTCACCATACACTAAAATCAACTCAAAATGGAT
>NW_007730547.1:31585-58935 GCF_000696425.1 Galeopterus variegatus
TTATGAACATGAGCCCAAAAGCACAAGCAGCAAAAGAAAAAATAAACAAGTGGGACTATATAAAACTAAAAAGTTTCTGCACAGCTAAAGAAACAATCAACAGAGTGAAAAGACAACCTACAGAGTGGGAGAAAACTTTTTGCTAACTATCCATCTGACAAGGGACTAGTATCCAGAAAATACATAGGACTCAAGCAATTATACAGTAAAAAAATAAATGACCCAGTTAAAAAATGGGCAAAGGAGTTGAATAGACATTTTTCAAAGGAAGACATACAAATGGCCAACAGATATATGAAAAAATGCTCAACATCACTAGTCATCAGAGAAATGCAAATTAAAACCACATTGAGATACCACCTCACTCCAGTTAGACTGGCTGTAATCAAAAAGATGGTGAATAACAAATGCTGGCACGGGTGTGGAGAGAAGGGAACACTACTGCACTGTTGGTGGGACTGTAAATTAGTCCAATCACTTTGGAAAACAATATGGAGGTTTCTCAAACAACTACAGGTAGATCTTCCATATGATCTAGCAATCCCTCTTCTGGGTATATATCCAGAGTAATGGAAATCATCATGTCGAAGAGATACCTGCACTCCCATGTTTACTGCAGCTGTGTTTACAATAGCCAAGATATGGAACCAACCTAAATGTCCATCAATGGATGATTGGATAAGGAAACTGTGGTATATATACACTACGGAATACTACTCTGCCATAAAAAAGAATGAAATACTCACATTTGCAACAACATGGATGAAGCTGGAGAAGTTTATGTTGAGTGAAACAAGCAAAGCACAGAGGGATAAATACTTCATGTGCTCACTCATATGTGGGAGCTAAGAGAGAAAGGAAGGAAGGAAAGAAAGACCACAGTAGTGCTGTGGTCTAACAGAGGGAGGGAACATTCCTAGGGCTACAAATAGGAGTGGAGGGGAGGGGGGAGGGCGGTTGGGGGATAAATGGGAGGGGACAAAAGATAGAAAAGTAATTTCTGGTAATGGGTATGCCCCCAGTACGAATCTGACCCTCACATCATGGGCAGGAGGGGGGACAATTAGCTTTGTATCTCATGAATATTCTTAACAAACAAAAAAACCTTTGATTGTATAATTTTTTAGTCATTAAGTTTTTGGACTCTTTACCAGTGCCTATAGTATAGAGCCGAAATGCCTAGTCTGGAATTTGAAATCCTATTATTATCTCATGATGAAGATGCACTCTTACTTGGAAAAATTAAATGAACTAACAGAAATGAACAGTCGTTTAAAGAATGAGAATAGAGAAACGATTTGGGAAGTTCTCTAGGTGAAAACAAGAGGCACGTAACTTGTTTTAGACTCTTTCTTAAAGTTTTCTGATAATTTTGTCCTTGGTTTAACTCCGTTTGAAAATTAAGCTGAATTATATTTCAAAATAATTGAAATACAAACAAATGAAATATAAACAAGATATTTGGTTAAAGAGTAATTCCTTATTTGGGTAAGGAATAGTGTAGAATTCAATTTTGCTTTCTTCATGCTTCGCCTAGAGAAAAAAGTAAAGTACTATAAATTTGAGGACTATGCATAGCTATGATAAAAATAACTTGAAGTAAGAAAACCATAAGGAAGAAGAGGTAGTCCCACTTGAACATCTCTCATCTCTTAGAGAACTTGAGATGTTACTAATTAAGGAGGCCATTCCTTTGCAACTCCAAAATATATTTCCAACATCCTCTTCCTCTGTTCACTTGAAATTCCAGCCAAGCTTAACTCTGTGATATTCTATTTGTCCACATCTGAACACCTCTTTAATTGAAAAAGGAATTTAACTAGAATAGATCTTTTAACCCCCATTTCTGTGTATCTTTAATTGGGCTCAGATATCACTTCTTAAGAATAACATCCTGGCTGGCCAGTTAGCTCAGCTGCTTAGAGAGTGGTGCTATAACACCGAGGTTGAGGGTTCAATACCTGTACCTCCTTCCTTGTTCTCCAAGGAAAAGCAATCTGTTTCACTTCTGAATTTCCATAATACCTTTTCTTTGACTATTTTATGGAACTTTTCACTTTCTACCTTGTGTTAGCTGTTCCTCCTCTAAGTCCTGTTCGATTACTATGAAAAGTTTGGAATTGCATTAAAATGGACCTTTAATGATAAATGGCTACTTAACAAGTGTCCTGCAGGTATGGTATCCTTATTGGATTATGATGCTTTATCTTGTCTTCTGCTTGAGGTTCAGACGTGGGATGAAATTTCTTTGGTCAGGAAGTTCCAGGACAGGTTGAATATTGCTTTTCTGGGTTAGCCGTCACTTGAATTACCTATCTCTGAGTTACAGTATTAGCACTTAGGGTTAGAAGAACTACTAAACTACTGTTTCTTAACTGGCTGAGGGTACCCAGCTCTCCCTGAGAGAAGACAGCATATTTTCAGGGCTCACAGCTCATTCCTTTTGAACATACTTTCCCTGGGGAAAAAAATAGGCAATGTGTATTTGATTACCCTGTTGGCTCTTAACTATAGGTACCTCCTGTACTAAAGAGATTTGCTTTTAACCTGTTCTGTGGTCCATCATTCATCTCCACAACTGCTCTAGAATCAAATCTGATAACTTGTTGCTTGGCAATAGTATGTCCCCTAAATAATGTACTTGGAAATCAGTTTCTCAATTCTGCTCCTTATAATTTATCAGAGATTTATGCCAAGGTTAACATTAGAAAACTTAGACCCTGTTTGAACCCTAGAAATTCAAGAAGACTAATGCTATCATCCCACTCAACTTCTTAAGAGAATGGCTCTGTAAGTCTAGATATCATACAGCTATCAAGTTTATACAGCTGCTTCAAAATTGGTACAAACCTTGTTAAGGTAGTTTGGACTGACTTTTAGAAGCTGTCGGGTCCGCTGCCGGCCGACCTGAACAGCCCTAGCCTCGTTCCTTTCAGTGGGCGAGCGAACGGCCCGGATTACTCTTTCCCTCCTGTCCCCTTTAGAAGGAGACGGGGGAAGAGAGCTGTGAAGAGAGGTGAGCACAGCCGCCGGCCCCAATCCAGCCCAGTTAAAGGACACTCAGATGCGGTGGGGGTTCTGTCAAGGCAGTTCCGTTTATTATCACACAAGCACTTGCTTTTATAGGCAGATAGGGAGGGGAGGTTTTAACATTCAGCTTAAAGGTCAAGGGCATGTATCCTGTCTCAATGCCTTTCAGGAGCGCAGAAGCACGTATTTGGCCAATATGGGCTTAAGCAAGGTTCCTGCAGACACCCCCACCCTACTTCCTCCTGGCGCCGTCTTAGGCTGCCACGTTAATACACCCTTGTGGGCCCATAATGGTACAGCTTGTAATGTCACTTAAGGTGGTGTTGGTTTTTAAGGCCCGACAGATATGGGAAACGGAAGTCATACTAGAGCAATGAAAAAACTCTAGGCGCTGGCTTTTAGATGTGCAGAAGTGACTGTGGAGGGAAATTATGTCTAGAATTTTGCTTGATCCAAGATAAACACAAATGTGAATTTCAAAATTTTTACTAAGTCTTGGTGTAACAAAAGTGACTATTAAGAAGTGACAGTTTTCCTCATTGAAAAGATATAGTGGATCTGAGTTTTGTGCATGAATGCCACATCTGAGTATTGTATATATACAGGCAATTCTTTCTCTGCCATAACAAAAATTCATACACACACACACACACACACACACACACACTTACATGGACTCTCTATATACACACACACATCTTTAATGGCACCACTTGTAATGTCACTTAAGGTGGCGTTAGTTTTTAAGGCCCGACAAGAAGCATCAACTCTTAACCTATGGCTTAATTTCATGACTTTTGACATTTCTTATAATATTTGTTCATTTGGCTTTGAAGACTGATTCCCAGATCTGACTTTAGTCACCTCCCTACCAATTATTAATATTCATTGGGATTTCTAGCCTGTCTTACCCTGTGCTTTCTTCAGTATTGCTTTATGTAACTTTGTAGAGGTAAATATTTATCTGGTCTGGGCCAGGAATTAATGAGAAGATTCTTGAACTGATCTGAGAACCTATAATTTGACTTGTACCTCTCAATTCTAAGCAGCTAAATGAATGTATGATATACTTCAATTATTAGAAGACCCTGGATCAAGGTTGTAGACTATGGAGCAGTGCTGTGGGTCTGTTCTGGAAAAGAGAGACCTCTTTGTCTTGAATATTAATCAGGGAGTGGACTTTTGTAGAATACACAGATTTTTCTTTTTGAATATCACCTGGGGTATTGTTATTCTTCTTTCCCAGTCTTTCCCACTTCATATTTAGGCAGAGAATACGCAAATTCAAAGAATGACTGAGCACTGGTAAGGAGATGAGTTTACTGGTTGGTATTATTTGCCTATTGCTACTTTTTAAAATATTGTAAACAAATTTATTATTACTACTAACCAGAGGAAAGAAATTAAAGAATCTAAGGCTAGAAGGTACATTAAAAATTCTTTATCCTAAATCTCTAACTTTACAGATGAAGAAAAAGACAGAAAAATAGAATCAGAATTGTGTTATGCAAATGTGCATACATTTTAGAGTCAGAGAAATTGGAAGTGGAATTTTAGCTCTGCCACGTATTAGCTGTGTGAATTTGGGGACATAGCCTCTCAAAACCTCAGTTTCCTTGTCTATAAAATCAGAATAACAATAGAGTTGTTCAGATGACTGACTAAAAGAGATGAAGAATGTAAAGTGTCTAAAACAATGGGTGATACATAATAAATATTCAAAATAGTGCTTGTTGTTATTATAATTATTATTAATATCAATAAAGAAGTTTTAATGAAGTGGTTGCCAACTGATTTTACATGAATTCTCTTTGTAGTACAGACTTTTTTCTCCCGTGGAGACATAGAACAAAGTAGATTTCTAAAAAAAGGCCCAAAGGGAGCCTTAGAAACTGGGGTTAGATACTGAAAGAAAAAAAGTCAATTCATTTGAAATTGGAGAGCAGAAAAGATCTGTTCTCTAGTAACTTTACAATAAGAAGAGATTATCGTTCATTTATTCTGCAAACATCTGTTAAACACCTCTATCAGGAACTTTGCTATATCCATTGTGAATGTAGAGATGAGTAACACGTAACCTCTAAAGGAATTCACAAATCAGTGAGGGAAAAGAATCTGTAAGCAGTAAAATTACAATATAGTATAGATAAGTGTTATTACAGAGACATGAACAGAAACCTCTTAGGTCACAGAAAACTAAATTTTCCCTAAGTAAATCGAGTGTGAAAGTGCAGAAAAGATGGAAGTAGTTGGGGAAGACCTTATTGAGAACATAGCCTACGCTAATAAAAGTGGAATGAAACTAGGTAGAGAATCTAGATTTGTCCTTGAACCTGCGGCAAAATGCCCACATCAGAGTTGACTAATAGAAAACAGGCCAGTGAATATCTAAAGAAAGGAAGGTAACATTTATGGTGTGTTTCAAATATGCGTGGCATTGGGCCAAAAGCTTTCACATATATTACCTCATTTAATTTGCAATAGATACAATACTATATTTTATTTATTACACTGGTGTACTATGATTGCCTACCTATATTTAATTTCTTTGCAAAAGCCTTACAACCTATAGTAATATTTCAGATATAGGAAATGACTGGGTTAATGGCAATCAATATCTGTGAGAGAGGAAACAGAAAATAATGAAAGACTATACTTTAGGCCAGTGGTTCTCACTGAGGTTACTGGACCAGCAATATGAGCATCATCTATGAACTTGTTAGAAATGCAGATTTTCTGGCTCTACACCAGACCTTACTGAATCAGAATTCCTGGGGATGGGACCAGCAATCTATATTTTAAGAAGGTTTCCAGGAGATAATAATAACCTGCTTTAGGCCAGGAGTCAGCAAACTACAGCATGTGGACCTAATCCAGTCCATAACCTCTTTTTGTAAATAAAATTATATTGAAATACAGCCATACCAATTCATTTATCGTTGTTTATGGATGCTTTTGTGGCAGATTTGATGTAGTTGTAACAGAGACCTTATGGCCTGCAAAGTCAAAAGTATTTACTATCTGCTACTTTCCAAAAATGTTTGCTGACTCCTGCATTAGGCCTTAGGCACTATATAAAGGTCTAAATTTTGAATGTGTAAGCAGATATTTGCTAATATGATTGAAGACCATGAAGGAAAAAGGACATTTTTCATGGTTTTAAGATTCTTAACCTGTTATCTTTCCCTTTTAGTCAAGGAAACTATCTAAATGGGCCTTTTAGTTCAAGTCTACTGACAATCCCGAAGCAAAGGTCATCTTCTGCGTCAGTGACTCACCATGTAGGTCTGAGAAGAGCTGGTAAGAAATCATTCTTTATGATTTAAATATGGGAGTTCTCAAAGTATATGGTAGCATAAATTGATTTCATTACACATTTATAGCTAATTTTGAATACCATTTTATGTGTTGGAAGTTAACATGACTAAACAATTTGGATTGGATACTAGCTGACCATATGCTAATTTATCCAATAAGCTTTTTTTTTAATATCTCTGTACTAGGCACTTTGTTAGGCACTAGGGATTTGGAAATAAAATACAAAACTATTTTACTAATCTGAATAGTTGCAGATCCAGAACAGGGAAAATCTTCAGGAAAGGATATTTCTTTTGTGCAATAGTAATTGTGAAGAAATAGGAAAAACCTCAATTAATCCAGGCAAGTCATTCTAATGGGAATTTTCTTTAAATTAAAAGACTATGGAATGCTTCAAAACTTCTTGGATGAAAGATATTCTACAAATACAACATACATAGCAGAGCAGTACTGATATTCTGCTTTTAAAATACATTATGGCTGATATCAGACAGGTGCAATGGCATATACAGTCACAATTTTATACACATTACAAAGTAAAACATGTGAAAAGACAGGAAAATATTGATAATCAAGAAAAGCAGG
Organism: Galeopterus variegatus; assembly: GCF_000696425.1. Lineage (NCBI taxonomy): Eukaryota > Metazoa > Chordata > Mammalia > Dermoptera > Cynocephalidae > Galeopterus > Galeopterus variegatus. The sequence goes on from NW_007730547.1 coordinate 38,519, forward strand.
CACTAGAAGGAGATCTACATATGATATTGATAATGGATTTAACAGTCTTTAAAAATAACAATGTTTTAAAAGAAATAGAAGGCAAGATGGGAAAAATGTATGTAAACTTTAAACAGAGAACTGGAACACAAAATGTAAGAGACTTAAGGGACAGAGTCAAAAGTTCTAATATATGTGTGAATGAAGTCTCAAATGGAAAGGAGATAATAGGTAGAAAAGAATAATTTTCCAAAGCTATTAAAAGAATGCAACCAATAAATTTATAAAGCTTAGTGAACCCCAAGGAGGATAAATACAGAGAAAATCACAGCTAAGTATATCAGAAAAAATTTCAAATGCAACCAGAAAAGGGTTATTTTCTAAGGAGCAACCATAATACTGACAATGACTTTTCAATAACCACTATGTAAGCTAAAGGCAATGGAATGGCAGACTTAAAGTGTTGGAAGAACAAAATTGCTAACATAGAATTCTTTATCCAATGAAATCCTTAAAAAATTAAAGTGAAATAAAAACTTTTTTTCAAAGTGCCCCCCCCCCCAATAGTAACTAAGTGTGGTGATGGATATGTTAATTGATTTGATAATGGTAACCATGTCAGTGTATATACATAAATTAAATCATGTCTTGAATATATAGAATTTTTATTTGTCAATTATATCTCAGTAAAGCTGGGGAAGATCTTTTCACCAAGTCAGATAAGAAGTTAGAAAAAAATGAAACTTTGTTTTGTACAAACATAAGCTGAAAGCATTTGTTGCTAGCAGACTTGTGCTACTAAGATTCAGCAAAGGAATTTCCTTAGATAGGAGGAAAATGACCCAGATTGAAGCATGGAACTGCAGGAACAAATAAAAAGCACTGGTAAGGCTAAATAGATGGGTGAGTATAAGGAAATATTCATGAGTAAAGACAACAATAATAGCTTCCTTTGTAGCATTTTTAATATACGTAGAAGTGACATATATGGTAATAATAGCATAAAGAGTGGGGGCGGGGTAAATAGACTTAAAGTTTTTGTAAGGAACTAGCAATCATTGAAAGTAGTCAAAAGTCCTAATTTAAGAGATACTAATATTTCAAAAATACACATTATAATATCCAGGGGACAATTAAAAGAATAGGAAAACATATAATAAGGGCTGACTTGTTAGCTCAGTTGATTAGAGTGTGGTGCTGATAATACCAAGGTCCAGAGTTCGATCCGTATACCAGCCTGCTGCCAAAAAATTTTTAAAAATTTAAAAATTTAAAAAAGAAAAACAAGAAAAAGATATAACTAGAAAGCTAATATGGGAGGTAAAATGATGTGATTTTAAAAAAATTTGAATAATTCAAAAGAATCCAAGGAAAGAAAAATAAGAAACAAAAACAGAAGGAATGAATAAAAAGTGAATAGCAAGATTGTGGATTAAAAACACTGTATTACATTAAACATACACCCGGGGGTCAGAGGAAAAGATCCGAGCAGAGTTGTTACAATATATTATCTAAAATGTCCAGTTTTCAACAAAAAATTGGACTGTACACTCCAATTAAAAAACAAATATTGTCAGACTGAATTAAAAATACAAGACTCAACTATAAGCTCTTTACGTGAGGCGTACTCTAAATATAAGGACACAGATAGATCTGATCTCATAGCAGTAAATACATGAACTAAAAATTGATAGAATTAAAGGTTGAAACAGACAAATCAATATTCATATTTGGAGGCTTTAACTCTCATTAACTAGTAGAATAAGTAGACCAAAATAGTATAGATATATGGGAGACTTGAACATGATTAACTGACTTGATTTAACTGACTATAAAACACTACACCTAGCCATCATAGGGTACTTATTTTTCTAAGAACACAAAATATTTATCACAACAGACTGTTCGCTTGACTGTAAAGCAAATCTCAATGAGTTTCAAAGGATTAAAATAATATAAAGAGATCAACTTCTGGAATGGCAAAGGGAGGATCTCACTCTCGTACTAAAACAACAAAAATAGTTGCAAAACAGTTTCAGAAGTCTGGAACTTAACAAAAGCCAGAAGAGCTAGAGGTCATCTATCCAAGAGAACTACTGAACCTTGGTAAGACAGAGGATTCTGTGACGTTTTAATTTGGTGCATCACTGTCTCGCCCTCTTTTTCCAGCTCGGTGGTACAGTAGTCAAAAGCCAACAGCTTTGCAGCCATTTGGATAGGTCTGACCTCTCTTGGAACCCCATTAAAAGCATCATTCCTAGAGCTCAGTAAATATTTTGTCCAAACTTACATCTCCCTGGAAAATTTCTTATTCTCCAGGTATTGTGGCTATTTGATTTGATCATAGCTCAGCTCACCAACACAAAACAAAAATTAAAAAAAATCCTACTCCCAGGCATTGCCAAGATGATAGCAGTCTGCTGACAACTTTGTGACTGTCTCAGGCTGTGATTTCAGTTGTGGCAAATAAGCATTGACTGAGAATTTAAGGAAAATCCTAACTAGATGACCATAGGGAACTTTGGAAAGCACTGACATGTTCCTGGAATCTAATAGTCTGCACACATGTACAAGGCTGAACTCATGCCCAAGAAGGATCTGGGAAAGGAGAAGGCTCAAAGTCACTCATCTCTGGCTGACCTTTAGGCCCTGCACAAGCAGAAAGTGAAAGCTAAGGCTGTCTTATAAGCCACCTGAAGTTTGAACATGTGTCTTTTCACACAGATTCCCTTGACAAAAGATAGAAGACATATAGATAAGACATTTAAAGAAATCTACTGACTAATTGTTTGCTAATCTCTAAATTATACTCACCCAGGGATGACTCTTAAGAAGCCAAGCTTAAAAATAAGATCAAGAACTTACAACAACAACAACAACAAAAATCTAGCAGAGACGTAAGTGGCTACACACCACAAAGAAAACAGAATCTAGATAATTAGTCCAGGAAAGTCACTAAGGAAATAATCGGAAAGAAGAAAACAAACAAAAAGTCAGCAACATAATAAACCTTGGTCATAGGAGGGATCTAATACCATAGTTGTTACAATATTTTATCTAAAATGTTCAACAAAAAATTATGAAACATTCAAAGAAACAAGAAATGTTTTGCTATGGACATGAAAAAAAAAAGTAGCCAACAAAAAATTTTTCTGAAGGGCTTGGATTTTTAGACTTAGTAGACAAAGACTATAAATTTGCTATTATAAATATGTTTACAGAAAGAGGAAACCATGTTTGAAGTATTTAAGAGGAATATGACAATAGTGTCTCACCAAAGAGAATACAAATAATTAGAAATTATAAATTTACAAAATAATGTTAATAATTATGAGGTAATTGCCACTTCTACTCAATATTGGATTAAAGGTTCTAGCCAGAGCAATTAGGTAAAAAGGAATGAAAGGAAGAAGTAATACTATATTTGTAGATGACGTGATTTTTATATACAAAATCCTAAGAAATTCACTAAAACCTATACAACCAATAAACAAGTTTATCAATGTAGCAGTATATAAGATCGATATACAAAAATTAGCTTTATTTCTATACACTATCAATGAACAATCCCAAACTGAAATTATGAAAATAATTCTGTTTATAGTTAGCATAAGAATAAAATATCTTCAAAGTTAAAAGGGAAGGGGAAAAAAGAATAAAATACTTTGAAATAAATTTAATAAAACAGTACAATACCTTTACAGTGAAAACTATAAATCATTGTTGAAAGAAATTAAAGAAGACCTATATAAATGGAAAGACATCCCATATTCATGGAACAGAAGACTAAATTAATATTGTTAAGATGGCAGTATTCTCCAGATTGTTCTAGATTCAGCACAATCCTTATCAAAACTTGAGCTGGCTTCTTTGTAGAAATTGCCAATCTGTTTCCAAAATTCATATGGAAATGTAAGGGTCCGAGAATAGTTAACACAGTTCTTTAATAAAAAATTAGAGGATTCACACTTCCAAATTTTAAAACTTAACTACCAATCTACAGTAATCAAGACAGTGTGGTGAAGGCATAAGGATTTTCCAAGTCAATGGAACAGAATTGAGAGTCCAGAAACAAATTTTTACATTTATGTTCAAGTGATTCTAAACAAGGGCGCAAAAATAATTCAATGGGAAATGAACAGTGTTTTCAAGAAATGGTGCTGGGACAAGTGGATGTAGACATGCAAAAGAATGAATTTGGAACCCTACCTCTCATCGTACTCAAAAATTAACTCAAAATTCATCATAGACTCAAATGTAAAAGTTAAAATCATAAGAGATAACAAGTATTGTCAAGGGTTTGGAGAAAAGCAACCCTTGTACACTGTTGGGAATGTAAATTGGTACAGCCATTACAGAAAACAGTATAGTGTCCTCAAAAAAATAAGAATAAAACTACCATATGACCCAGCAACCCCTATTTTGGATATATCTAAAGGAAATTGTTAGTACCTCTTAGAGGCATCTGTGCTCCCATGTTCACTGTAGCATTATTTACAGTAGCCAAGATATGGAAACAATCTAATTGTCCATTGATGGATGAATGGGATAAAGAAAATGCGGTACATATATACAATAGAATACTATTCAGCTGTAACGGATCCTGTCATTTGTGACAACATGGATGAACCTGGAGGACATTACGCTCAGAGAAATAAGCCAGGCATAAAAAGAAAATACTATATGATCTCACTTACAAGGGTACTTCAAAGAGTTCAGGGAAAAATTGAATTAGAAGATAATATGAATCTTTCCCTGAACTTTTTGCAGTACCCTCATGTAAGTGGTATCTAAAAAAGGAAGAATATATAGAAACAGGATGGAATGGTAAGTAGAATATATAGAAACAGAGTGGAAAGTAGAATTATATAGAAACAGTGGAATGGTGGTTACCCAGGGCTGGGGGCGGGGGGTAGGGGGTGGAAATGGGAAGATGTAGATATGTAAGATTAATAATTGTAGATATGTAAGATAAATAAGTGTAGAGGTCTAAGGTACAGCATGAGGACCATAGTTAAATAATATTTTATTGCCTACTGGAAATTTGATAAGAATAGATTTTAGGTGCTCTTCCCCGCCCCCTCAAAAGCTGGCTGTATGAGATGATGAATACGTTAATTTGCTTGACTATAGTAACCATTTCACTATGTATGTGTATATAAAAACATCATGTTTTATCTCTTAAATATATACAATAAAAATAAATAAAAATAGTGCATATTATGAAAAAGGCTTTCATTTCACAGCTTGTACTGGAACTATGAACTGGTAGCCAAACAAAGTAAAATGGATCCTATTTAAAAAAAATTAAAACCATAAAGCTTATAGAAGACAACATAGAAGAAAATATTTGTGACTTTGAGTTTAAAGTGTTTTTAAATGTGACACCAAAAGCATAGTTCGTGAATGAAAAATATTGATGAATTGGAATTCATCAAAATTAAAAACAATTTGTACTTCAACAGACATCACCAAGAAAGTGAAAAGACAATCCACAGGATGTGAGAAATGTTGACAAGTCATATATTTGACAACAGACTTGTATCCAGAATATATAAAGAACTCTTACAACTCAGTAATAAAAAGACAAACGACCCAATTAAAAAATGGACAAAAGATCTGAATAGATTTTCTCCAAAGAAGGATAGACAAATGGCCCATAACTATATGAAAAGATGCTCAGCATTTTTAGTCAATAGAGAAATGCAAACCAAAACCACAATGAGCTATCACTTGACACCCACTACGATATCTGTAATGATAAAGAGAGACAATAACAAGTTTTGGTAAAAATGTTCAGAAGTTAAAACACTCATATATTGCTGGCGGGAAAGTAAAATATTATAGCTACATTGGAATACAATTTGGCAATTTGTTGAAATGTTAAACACAGAGTTACCATATGACTCAGCAGTTACACTCCTAGATATATACCCAAGTGAAATGAAATCATATGTCCACACGAAAACTTGTGCATAAATGTTCACAGCAGTATTATTCATGATAGCCAGAAAGTAGAAACAACCTAAATTACTACCAAATAATGAATAGATAAACAAAATGTGTTTTACCTATACAATGGAATATTATTCATCACTATAATAGAATGAGGTAGTGATACATACTACAACATGAATGAACCTTGAAAACATTATGCTAAGTGAAATAAGCCAGGAACAAAAAAACCACAAAGTGTATGAGTACATTTTTATGAAGTGTCTACAATAGACATATCCATTGAAAGTTTATTAGTGGTTACTATGGTTTTAATGTTTGTGTCCTCCCCATAGGTTTCATATGTTGGAACCTAATCCCCAATACAACAGTATTTAGAGATGGGGCCTTTAGGAGGTAATTTGGTCATGACAGCAGAGCCCTCATGAATGGGGATTAGTGCCCTTTTGAAAGAGGTCTAGGTAGTTAGCTAACTACTTCTGCCACATAAGTACACAATGAGAAGGCACCATCTCTGAAGCAGAGACTGAGCCTTCTACAGACATCAGATATGCTGGAATCTTGATCTGTGACATACCAGCCTCTAAAATTGTGAGAAATAAATTTCTGTTATTTATAAGCTACCCATTCTATGGTATTCGGTTATAGCAGCCCAAATGGACTAAGACACTGCTGTATCAAATTACCACAAACTTAGTGACTTTAAAACTACACAAATTTATTATCTTATAGTTCTGGAGGGTAGAAGTCTGAAATTTTTCTCACTGGGCTAAAAGCAAGGTGTCAGCAGGGCTGTTTTTCCTGTAGGCTCTACAGAAGAATCCATTTCCTTTGTATTTTCCAGCTTCTAGAGGCCTTTCTAAAGTTTCCCTGCATTCCTTGGCCCATAGCCCTATTATTCTATCTTCAAGGCCAACAATGTCAGTCAGAGTCCTTATGTTGCTGTGTCTTTGGTTCTTTCTTCTGCCTCTCTCTTCCACTTATAAGGACCCTTGTGATTCATTGGGTACACCTGGATAATCCAGAATAATCTGCCCATCTCAGCATTAACTGATTAGCAACCTTTAGGTCCATTTGCAACCTAAATATCTCTTTGCCATGTAACCTATTCATAGGTTCTGTGGTTTAGGATATGGATATTTTTAGGGACCATTTTTCTGCCTACCACAACCAATTTTATACAACTTTTTCAATGAAAGAGAAAGAGAAAACACCATTTTTTTTATGAGACTAGTATAACCCTGATACCAGAATCTGACAAGGACATTACAAGAAAATTAGAGGCCAACATCTCATGTGAATAGAGATACAAAAGCCCTAAATAAAAAAGCCGCAAATGGAATTGAGCAGTATACATGGGTACTTCCAAAAGTTCATGGAAAGATTCATAATATCTTTTAATTCTACTTTCCACAAATTTTTTGAAGTTCTCTTGTTTAAAATGGTAATACATCATGACCATTTCAGGGAGTATTCCAGGAATGTAAAGTGTGTTTAACATTTAACACAGCATTAATAGAATAAAGGAGAATAATCATATGGTAATCTTAGTTGACGCAAAGAAAGCATTTGATGTAGGTTTATTTGGTAAATTTGATAATTACTTGTAATTTAAAAATTTAAGTAAATTGGGAATAGAGGGAACATCCTTAGTCTGATAAACAGTATCTACCAAGAATGTATTGCAAACATAATGCCTAATGATGAAATGTTGAGTGCTTTTTTCCTGACTTTAAAAACATAATAAAGATGTCCAATATCAACACTTGTTTCCAACATTTTCCTGGAATTTTTAGACAGTGAATTAAGAAAAGATAAAGAAATAAAAAGGAATAAATATTGGAAAGGAAGATGTAAACCCTTTATCAGTAGATTACCTTTTTGTATAAATAGAAAATCTACATGAATAAAAATATAGTAAAATGAGTAATAAAAACATTTTGCAAGGTTGCTGGATACATAATAATTAAGTGTATTACTCTCTACTATTGGAAAATGAAATAATTGGAAAATGAAAGCCAACACCATTTATAAGAGTTGACTGGTTAGCTAAGTTGGTTAGAGCATAGCTCTGATAACACTAAGGTCCAGGGTTTGACCCCTGTACCAGCCAGCTGCCTAAATAAATAAATAAAATAAAACAAAATAAAAAACACCACTTACAGCAACATGAAAAGCCATCTATTGATTGCTAGAGATAAATCTAATGAAAAACATGCAGTACTTTTATACTTCTTGACTTTAGACTGGGGAAAGATTTCCATAATCAGACACAAAAATATTCACCATATGGGATTACATGAATAAATTTGACTACTAAAAATTAACAATTTCTCTTTATCAAAAAATCATATATAAAGAACTGAAAAGAAAATATAAAATCTGATAAAGAACTAGAATTCAGCTATATAAAGAATTGTAAGTCATTGGAGGAATTATAGACAACTGTATTAACTTTCTGTTGCTGCACATCAAATTACCACAAATATAGCAGTTTCTGTGCATCATGAGTCCACAGAGAGCTTAGCTGAGTCCTCAGCCTGTGATGTCATAAGGCTGTAATCAAGGTGTTGGCTCAGCCGTGTTCTTATCTGGAGGATCAACTAGGTATGAATCAGCTTCCAAGCTCATTCAGGTTGTTATCAGAATTCATTTTCTTTGATTCTGGCTTTTTGATGGCTATTGGCTGGAGTCCACCCTCAACATCTAGAGGCTGCCCACAGTTCCTTATCACATGTTCTTCCTCAATATGGCTGATTACTTCATGAAGCCAGGAAGGAGAATCTCTAGAGTTAGTCTGCTAGCAAGATAGTGACCATAACCTAACATAATTATGGGAGTGACTTCCCATCATTCTTCTGTTGATAAGCAAAGCAGACTTACCCACACTCAGCATGAAGGGATTATACAAGACATGAACACTAGGAGGCAGGGATTAATGGGACTTCCTTATAGTCTATCTGTCACAACAACCTAATAGAAAAATGAGCAGAAGTCTTGTACGAGCACTTCAGAAGAGACTACAAGTGGCATACAAACATGAAAGGTGCTTAACTTCGTTAGTAATCAAGAAATAAAGATGTGAAAGTACAATGTCCTCTACTTATCAAATTGGCAAAAGGTAAAGAATATCTATATGTTCTATAGGTATATACATATATGTCTGTAGGTATATAGACATATAGATATATAGAGTGAGTATATAAGGGATTGACACACAATTGTGAGGGCTAGAAAATCTGAAATTTTTAGGTCAGGCTGGCAGGCTAGAAATTCCAGCTGAAGTTGATGTTTCAGTCTTGAATCTGAAGGCAGTCTGGAGGCAAAATTTCTTCCTCTTGGGGAGACCTCAGTCTTTTCTCTTCAACTAATTGGATGAGACCCACCCACATAATACAAATTAATCAGCTTTACTAAAAGTCTACAACTTTGAATGTTATTCACATCTAAAAAATATCTTCACAGCAACATCTAGACTAGTGTTTGACTAAACAACTTGACTAAACAACTGGGTACCATAGCCTAGCAAAATTGATACCATCACACACATCCAGAAAGGCCTTAAAATGTTGTTGGTCCTTAAATACTGTAAATAACAGTAATTAACAGTAACAGAGCTTTCCTCTCTGAATCATACTTTACTTGGATCTTTATTTCCAAATAAAATTTTAAATCTGCCTACCTTTCTCCAGGTATATCCAGACTGCCTTAGTTCAAAGCACTCAGCAAAGATTTTTGGAAAAAATCAACAGGATCAGAGACTCATACTGTGTGTTCCTGAAGCTCTGTTTTTTTCTTATTTTAGCACTTAGCACTTAAAAAAAATAATAATGGCGTATAGAGTATATTCTCCATTATACTCCCGATTTATTGAGTTGCAGGGATGGTATCTTTTTCTCCATTGTGAAACCCAGCACATTTTCTATTTCTATATTGCTATAGTAGGCTCTCAAATATTTGCTGAATGAATGAATAAGCTGTAAATGTTTGAATGTATTTTTTAAAGGGATCTTCCGTTGTGTTAGCATATAAATTGATCATATCCTCAACTTGCTTAATGCTATTAAGAACTTTTGTTCTTTAATAAAATTAAATTTTACTGAATTGGAAAAAATTCAATAAAATTTGGTAGGATGCTTTGCTTATGTGGATAATCAAGATGGTAGGAACACAAAATGTGAAACGGAAAGACCAATATGAATAAGGAAAATTTGTGCCACATAGTGTATACATTCTATTCATACTCTTTATATTTAGCTGTTGTGTACTATTTTGCCAGAGGATGTTTACTCAGCTGTCATTGATGATGACAAATATGATAAACATTGCTTAAATTCTAGAATGTCTTGAAGCCCCATGTAGAAATTTATCATTTAATTGTAAATACTTTGCTTTCTTTAAGGAAGAAAGATGCTCTTAAATACACAAACATATACAATAAACACGTAGACATTTATATTTACCTGTCTCCTTTCTTTTAATTTTTTAAGGTGCTTTCCCCATCCTGAATCCTGTGAATTCTCCTAGCCATGGACCAGTGACTGCTGGCTCTCTAAGTAATCAGTCAACCATAGAATTTCCTGATACTACTGATTTTCTTACTAAGCCAAGTGTTATTTTACATAGATCTCTGGGCAATGTACCCAATACACCAGATTTTTATCAGCAACTTAGAAATTCTGATAGCAATCTGTGTAACAGGTAAGTTTCCCAAGTGCTTATTATTTCTTACTCAAAATGTAGATTGTTTTAATAAAGTATTACCAGTTTTCTAGTTCTGTATTTTAACTAGATGATAGATGAACACTGTATTCTCTTTATTTATCTAGTAGTTTTTATTATAAATATTTTCTCATTTCAGTGCTATTATTAATTTTCTAATTAAATCATTTCCACGTGAGGGGAAATAATGGTATTCTTCCCATTATAACATATCAGTGAATATAGAGAGAATTATTTTAGTATACACTACTTTACTGCCTATTCATAATACCCAGTATATATGGTGTTTAATCTCATTCCTGCTTTGATAGTAGTAAGTGTTTACCTCAGACCCCAATGTTGATTTTCTTTTTTTAAAAAAATTTTTGTTTTGTTTTTATTGGTTATGAATATTCATGGAGTACAACGCAAAATATGCTATTTCCTTTTTTTCCGGCAGCTGGCCAGTACAGGGATCTGAACCCTTGACCTTCATGTTACAAGATGGTGCTCTAACCAACTGAGCTAACTGGCCAGCCCCGTCAAAATACGTTATTTCTTTCAGGGACACACAGATGCTTTCTAGGATAAAGCCTTTTAAGATTATAGATTGGAATATTAGGATGTGTTGCAGTTGGGATCTTGGTTAAATATTCAATAGATCATCAAATTATGTTTAGGTAAAAAAAATTTACCTCATTTATCATATATTTTTATCTACTTTATTCTACAAGCTGTGGACATCAAATACTGAAATATATTTCAACATCTGATTTGGATGGTGCAGACTGCCATAGTGGAAAACCAGGTGAGAGTGCACAAGTCATATGTGTTTGAGTTTAAGAGCGATTTCTTACAGTGTTTTTAGAATGGATAAATGAGAGGGTTTAATAACAAATGCTGGCAAGGATGTGGAGAAAAGGGAACTCTTCTACACTGTGGGACTGTAAATTGGTACAGCGATTATGGAAAAAGTATGGAGGTTTCTCAAACAACGACAGATAGAACTACCATATGATCCAGCAATCCCACTTCTGGGTATATACCTAAAGGAATGGTAATCATCATGTTGAAGGGATACCTGCACTCACATATTCATTGCAGCTCTATTTACAATAGCAAAGAGTTGGAACCATCCTAAATGGCCATCGACGGATGACTGGATAAAGAAAATATGGTATATACATACAATGGAATACTATTCAGCCATAAAAAACAAAGAAATTCTGCCATTTGCAGCAACATGGATGAGCTTGGAGAAAATTATGTTAAGTAAAATAAGCCAGCCACAGAAAGAGAAATACCACATGTCCTCACTCATAAGTGGGAGCTAAGAAACAAAGAAAGAAAGAAAGATCATAAGAAAGTGTTGATCTTTCAGAAGGAGAGAACAGACCTATAGTTACTAGAGGTGGGAAAAGGGGAGGGGACGGGGGTATAGATAGTAACTGGGTAAGGGACACAAAAAATAATTGTGATTTGTAATGATGAACATGCTAATAATATTGATTTGATCATCACATACTGTACATAAATACCGATAGTCAACTCTGTACCCCATAAATATGTATAAATAAAACTAATAAAAAATTTTTAAAAAGATAATGTTTTTATCTACTTCCCAGAGGAATTATTAAGAACAAATTATAATAATAGATGGTGAAAGTATTTTGAAGAGTAAAAAATGTGCTGTACAAATGAATGTAGTCTTCTTAAGTTATGCCTAGGGTTCATAAATAGTGAAATTATTTATATTAACATTGAAATTTATACTGTACAATCTAAGCCGAAAAGGGTTTGCATAAATTTTTTATGGCATAGAGAGGAGTTGTTTTAAAATTTGATTAATTATGGGGCCGGCCCGGTGGCGCGCTGCTACAGTGCGCCGCTTGGGAGTGTGGTGGCGCTCCCGCCGAGGGTTCGGATCCCACGTACAGACCGGTTCCCGCTCACTGGCTGAGCGAGGTGTGGGAGTAACACCGAGGGTTGTGATCCCGTTGCCGGTCCCGGTCCGGTATGGGCGCGACACTGAGGGTTGCGATCCGTTGCTGGACACGAAAAAAGACAAAAAGGGGAAAAAAAAATTTGATTAATTATATCATTCTGAAATATCTTATATCCTCAAGCAAGAAATATTATAATTATAGTTGTTTTACAACTTTAAAAAAATTGATGACTCAAACTACCAGTAATAGTTTACTAGGTAACTCATGCCAACATTTCCCCTGACAGCATCTAGAAAAGCTGGACAAACTACTTTTTAAAAAAAAATCTACTTGAGGTCATTGAAGAACTGTCAAACTCCTCAAAATTACTAGTACAAGGGCTCGCCCCGTGGCTCACTTGGGAGAGTGTGGGGCTGGTAGCGCCAAGGCTGCAGGTTCAGATCCTATATAGGGATGTCCGGTGAGCTCGCTGGCTGAGCATGGTGTGGACCACACTGTGCCGAGGGTTGTGATCCCCTTACCGGTCCAAAAAAAAAAAAAAAAAAATTACTAGTACAAGACCTGGAGGCCAATAGAAGTCCTAAGAAAGTGAACTCGGAGTATAAGGCTACCAAAAGGATGTTTGCCAATTCTGAAGGGGCCAGTAACTGATAGAATAAGCAGTCCTTTTGGTAGCTGCATGGGACTAGGGAGACAGAGATTGGAGCTGAAGGCTTGCCATGGTAGGGACCACCTGGTAAACTGAAATGCTACACCCTAGGGAAAAAGGTAAACCAGAAATAGATAGTCTCTTCCAAGGATTATAGACTTATATTAGTCCCTTTACATCCCATAAAATTTACCCTTTTAAGGTGTGCAATTCAATAGTTTCTTGTTTTTTATACTTTAAAGGGTTGTTTAAAGAAACAAACAAACAAAAACCAGTCCTTCACATACTTTTTCAAAAAATAGGAGAGAAAATTTCCCAACTCATTATATGGGACCAGAATCACCCTGACACTATTTAACCAGACAAAGGCATCACAAGGAAAGAAAACTACAGACCAGTATCCCATGTATGTATATATATATATAGAGAGAGAGAGAGAGAGAGAGAGACACACACAAAAATCTTAACAAAATACTAGTAAACTGAATCCAGCAATATCAAAAAGTAACACCACGACGAAGTAGTATTTATCTCAGGAATGCAAGGGGAGAGAGAGAGAGAGAGACACACAAAAATCTTAACAAAATACTAGTAAACTGAAATCCAGCAATATCAAAAAGTAACACCACGACGAAGTAGTATTTATCTCAGGAATGCAAGGGTGGCTGAACATTTGGAAATCAATCAATGTAATACAACATAATAATAGAATAAAGTGAAAAAACCCACATGGCAATTTCAATGGATGCAGAAAAAGCATTTGAAAAAATCCAGTACTTTCTTATGATAAAAACACTCAAACTAGTAATAGCAAAGAAGTTCCTCAACCTGATAAAAGGTATCTTTGAAAAACACACAGCTAAAACATCATTCATAATGAGAAAAACTGATGTTTTCACCCTAAGATCAAGAATAAGATAAGGATTTTTGCCATCTGCACTTCTATTCAATGTTGTACTAGAAAGTCTAGCCAGGGAAATTAGAAATAAAAAAAAAATCCACCCAGAATTTAAAGGGAGCAATAAAACTGTCCCTATTCGCAGATCATGTGAGTGTACTTCAAAAGTTCATGGAAAGATTCATATTATCTTTTAATTCTATTTTCCATGAGCTTTTTGAAGTACCCACATATAGTCCTTTATGTAGAAAATCCCAAAGAACACACATTACACAAACACACAAACTACTAGAACCAATAAACAAATTCAACAAAATCACAAGACACAAGACCAGTATACAAAAATTAATTGTATGAGAGTACTTCAAAAAGTTTGTGGAAAGATTCATATTATCTTTAATGCTATTTTTCTGCAAGCTTTTTGAAGTATCCTCATCTTTGTATATACGAGTAATGAACTATCATAAATTGAAATTAAGAAAATGTTTCTATTCACAATAGTGTCAAAAAGGATAAAGTTGTTAGGATAAACTTAACAAAAGAAGTGTAAGATATACACTGAAAACTATAAAACATCATTTAGGAAAATTAGAGAAACTATAAATAAACTGAGAGGCATTTTGTAGTAATAGATTGGAAGACTCAGTATTGTCAACATGACAATTCTGCCAAATTGATCTATAGATTCAGTGCAGTTCTTATTAAATTCCAGCAGGCTTTTTTTTTTGGATAGAAATTGACAAGTCAGTGTTAAAATTGTTGTGGAAATACAGATGATCTATAATAGCCAAAATAGATTTGAAAAAAATACAACAAAGTTGGAAGACTTAGACTGCTTGATTTTATAAAGTCAGTATAATTAAGATACTGTGGTATTGGCACAAGGATGAGCCTGTGCCAATTAATAGAAGAGAACTGAGAGTCCAAAAGGAAATTTTTATATTTATAGTCAATTGATTTTCAACAAAGAAGCCAATATAATTCAAAAGGGAAAGGATAGTTATTTCAACAAATGGAACCAGGATGATTAGATATCCACTTACCAGAAAAAGAACTTGGATCTTTGCCTCACCAAATATACAAAAAGTAACTCAAAATCTATCATATCATCACAGACTGTACACAGGTGTTGATATTCAATACTGTACCCCACAAATATGTATACTCAATTATATTTCAGTAAAAAAATATATATATATATGTATATAAAACACAATTTTTAAAAACAGGATAGAAGGAGAAGAGTGAATGTAAAGTAGAATATTGCTGATTATTTCATAGGTATTACTTTGGGATTAAAATATTAATTAAAAAATCAATCATAGACCTAAGTATAAAAACTAAAACCATGAAACTTCTAAAAGAAAATATAGGACAGAATTTTTGTGATCTTGGGTTGAGTAAAGCATTCTTAGATACAATACCCAAAACACAATCTATTAGAGAAAAAAATTGACAAATTGGGTTTCAGCAAAATTTAAAAGTATTGCATTTCAAAAGACACCAATAAGAAAGTGAAAAGATAAAGCACAGATTGAGAGAAAATATTTATAAATTATGTGCTTAAATAAGGATTTGTACCCATGATATATAAAGAACTCTTACAATTCAATAATAATAAATCAAACTACTCTTAAAAAATGGACAAAAGATTTTGGTGAAAGTCATTTGGTGGAGATAAATGAATAGGTAATGAAAAGATGATAAACATCATCAATCATTAGGGAAACACAAATTAATACTACAATGAAGTAGCACTATACTTGTTAGAATAGCTATAATTTAAAAGGGCAGTCGATACCAAGTGCTGGCAATGACACAGAGAAATCGGGACCCTTGTGCACTGCAGATGTGAATGTAAAATGTTGTAACCACTTTGGAAAACATTTTGACAGCTTTAGAAAGTTACACATAAATTTACCATATAACATAGTGATACCACAGCTAAGAATCTACTCAATAGAAAACATGAGCATTCACAGACAGGTTTGTGAATGCTTATAACATCATTATTTATGATAGTGCAAACTGGGACATCAACTAGTGAATGGATAAACATCATGTGGTATATCCATAACAATGGAATTCTCTTTAGCAATTAAAAGAATGAACTTCTGGGCCGACCCCGTGGTGCACTTGGGAGAGTGCGGCGCTGGGAGCGCAGCGACGCTCGCCGCAGGTTCGGATCCTATATAGGAATGGCTGGTGCGCTCACTGGCTGAGCGCGGTGCGGGTGACACCACACCAAGGGTTGCGAAAACCTTCCCGGTCACGAAAAAGACCAAAAAAAAAAATAAATAAAGGAATGAACTTCTGAAACATACAACATGGATGAACTTCAGAACATTATTCTAAGTGAAAGAAGCAAGGCTCAAAACATTATATATTATATAATTACTTTTATATGAAATTCTCAAAAGGCAAATTTATAGAGACAATAATGAGAACAATGTTGCCTAAGGTGAGAATAGGGGTTAAATGTAAATTGTCATGAAGAAACTTTTCTGGTGATGAGAATGTTCTGAAACTGGATTGTCATGGTGGTTGCATAACTGTAAATTTACTAAAATTGTTGTGTTGTACATTTTGATTATGGGCTTAAATGTTTGTATTTCCCCAAATTCATATGTTGAAATCTTAACCCCCAATGTGATGTTATTCGGAGGTGGGGCCTTTGGGAGAGCATTAGGTCATGAGGGCGGAGCCCTCAAGAATGGGATCGCTTCTCTCATGAAAGGGACCCCATAAAGTTCTCTAGCCCTCTTTTCTGCCATGTGAGGATGCTATGAGAAATTGGCACTCTGCAAGCTGGAGAGGGCCCTCACGAGAACTCAACCATGCTGGATGGACTCCAGGCCTCTGAAACTGTAAGAAATAAACATCTGTTGTTTATAAGCCATTCAGTTATGGTATCCTGTTATAGCAGCCTGAAATAAGACTACTCAATGGTATCTAATTATACTTAAAACTTTTAAAAAAGAATAACAATTTATTGATTGATTAGTCCTAGCTGGGATATTCTCACTTGAGGACTTTCATATGTTTGCAGTCAGATATTGGCCAGGATGACAGTCAACTGAAGGACTGACTGGGCTGAATTCCCAAGATGGATTACTCATGTATCTATTGGCTATTGACCAGTTCATCTAAATATGGCTTTTCCATGGGCTTCTTCTAATTTGTTGGCTGGATTCCAAGAGAGGAGAAAGTGGAAGCTGCCAGTCCAGTTAATGGCTCAACCCAGAAGAGGCAAAGTGTTACTTCTGCCATATAATGTTAATTAAAGCAGTTGTGAGGCCTTTTAAGATTCCAGGGAATTAGTAAATAAATGCTCTCTCTTAATGGAGGAGTGACATGAATAAATTAGAAAAGTGTGTGGGATAAGAGTCTTGTGGACATCTTTGGAAAAGAAGTAGGTACATTTATCTCAACTGGTTTTATTATCATGTGTAAGATATAGTTACTAGGAGTTCAGACCATTAAAAAGTAAATCGTGTAACATACTTCAAATGCCAACAATTTTTAGATTAACTGCTCTTTTAGAATATCGTTATAGTTACTGCCTTAACGTACCAAGAATACTTGAATCTTCCAAATTTCATTTCTTAAATGTAAATAATACTTCGTGATCATCATCAATTATATTTTTTGGTATCTTCAGTGTGTCAGGTTCAGATTTGACTAGCATTTATCTGTCACCTAGTATGTGTAACATTTAGTAAGATAGTTGTTATTATCCACATTTTACAGGGGGGAAAGTTTGTAATTATTAAATACAAAAATCAGGATTTGAACCTAGTTCTTCTGAAACTCAACTCCAAATGAATGCTATTAAGAACTCTTTTTACTTCAAAAAAATTTTTTTAAACTCTACATATTGAAATGTACACAGATCATGAGTTTAGAGCTTGATGAATTTCTATATACTGTGCAGTTAGCATCCAAATCAAGAAACAAAATATTATCAGCACCTCAGTATGTACCTTCATGCCCCCTTCCAGCCATAAACCTCAAAGGAAATGATCTTGTCTTTCAGAACTTATATGTACCAGTTTTGATATGCTTTTGAATTTTTCATAAAGAGAGTCACAGAGTATCTATCTACCTTTGTGCCTGGCTGCCTTCACTGAACATTATATTTTTAAGAATCATCCATATAGTTATATATGTTCATAATATAGTTATAGTTCATCCTTTTTGCTCTGCAGTGTTCAGTTCTATGACTATTCCACAACTTATTTATTTAATCTACTTTCAGTGGGTTTTGGGAAAGTTTCCCATTTAGGGTATTACAAATAGAACGAATGTGAATGTGTGAATGAATACTATTTGGCTACCAATTCTGCTTCCCTTTTCTATATCATTTGAGAAAACGAATATTATTAATCACATTGGCAGAGAAATAACTCACAATTTACGTTGTGGTTTAAGTTTTACAAGTGGCTTAATCTCATTCATTTATAATTATGAATTTAGACTTTTTATATCTAAAACTGATGTTAGAAATTGTTTATATCAGATTGGTAAGAAAGTTCTGGATAGGAACTTACTTTTTGTGTTTCTCACTTTTATGAAGAATTTCCTCTCTTCTCCTCTTTGATGTATAGGAGATATGTGAGGTGAGTCTACTAGGTGAAATATCTGTGTTGTCTGAGGACAAGGTAGCTGGACAAAATAGTCCAGCAAAATACACCTTAAGGGCATCATTAAGTAATTTAGATTGAACTCCTTTATGGTTCACTTTATCTAAATATTTTTGACAAATAACCTTTTTTCTTATGAAACTGTATGTATAGGGCAAATTTTATTCCTACTTATTACTATATATATTTTTTGAAAGGTGAAGAAGAAAACACCATTTTCTCAAAAGAATCATTCAGTTTTATGGAAACTCAACAAAAAGAGGAAACAGAGAAGAAAGACTGCAGAAAATTATTTTTGGAAAGTGATAATCACCTAACAGAAGAGGCACAGAATGAACAGCAACCAAATGTAAAAGATAAACTTTCAATATAATTATGTTAAGGTGGAATATGATGCTAGTTAGTATTGGTTTCATTATTTTTGCCCAGAAGAAGATTTTTAATGTAATATTTTAAAAGTTTCTACTGAGAGGTTACTATAAGTAAAATAGTGCTAGGGTTACAAATAATTAGTTCTAAACCTAACATCCTAAAGCAACAAACTATATTCATTTTTAAGTGAACACATCTTGTTTAGTTTTATAGTAGATCTATTATTTTCTATTCTGATATTTTCTTCATTGTATATTTTAAAGTACAGAGAACATGTGCACAGTCACTAAAACACAATGAAAATAATCTTATAATAGAAATGTTTTTGTTCATAAAGTTTAAAATTTAAATTTTTTGGAAAGAAAACCCCATCCATTTCTTTTGGGAAGTTATCCTAGTAATAAATGTCTGTATAAGGATATGAATTTCTTTCTCCTACCCTTTGATACCTGCAACTTCTAAAATTAAAATAATGTATTTTACATTTCTGTAGTGATTTGGAAAATTAATATTTTTATTTATAAAAGAAATATATAGATTAATAAGTCTTCTGATGGCCACAAGACATGTTTATAGTTATATGAAGAAAGCACTATACAAGGAGAAGAAATAGAAAGTACAGATAAGAGTATATAGAAAATAGTATTGACCATTTTTTAATGTTCAGTTTTAAGTGTTCTCATTTAGATGTGTGTGGATTTAATAATATTTATAAAACGTAAAGTAAAGTTTTTGTTTTTTTCCCCCATATGTATAAATTGAACAGGAAGCACTATTGGACCTGATTTTAATAGAAGATTATGACTCATTGATAGAAAAGATGAGCAACTGGAATTTTCAAATTTTTGAACTTGTAGAAAAGATGGGAGAGAAATCAGGAAGGATTCTCAGTCAGGTTTGTTTTCAAATCTCTACTTTTTTAGTATGAATAATTTTTTCTCAAATCTTTATAAAAAGTAAAATCTAAATATCTTGTAATATTGGTTTAGGTACTAGTTCACCAAAGATATTGTTCATTGAGTTATTTATTTTTTCAGAAAAACACAATATATTCATATGTTCAGTAAAAGAAATTGTTATATATTATATGTATATTATATAATTAGATAGATGTATATAAATATAGATGAAAAGTAGTTTATTTGCCCATACTAATGGGATTTAATTTAGGCTAAAGAAGTAATAAAGATTTACTTTTTCTTGATCTTGAGGCTGAAAAGTGATCTATTTCTTTTCTTTTTTTTTTTTTTTTTTTTTTTTTTTTTTTTTTTCCG
>NW_007730547.1:59177-79806 GCF_000696425.1 Galeopterus variegatus
TTTGTCTTTTTTCCGTGTCCGGCAACGGATCGCAACCCTCAGTGTTGCCCCCGTACCGGACCGGGGACCGGCAACGGGATTGCAAGCCTCGGTGTTGCACCCGCGCCTCACTCAGCCAGTGAGCGGGAGCCGGTCTGTATGTGGGATCCGAACCCTCGGGCAGGAGCGCCGCCACGCTTCCCAAGCGGCGCACTATCCAGTGCGCCACTGGGCCGGCCCCAAAAGTGATCTATTTCTAACTGAAAGTTAAAGTTTATTTTTTTTCACTTGCCCTCCCTATACCTTACCCAGGGCCAATTGGTTTATTTCACACTATAACCATGGAAAAATACTTCCATTTTACCACCCAGACTCAGGGTTTTACCTAGTGGGTCCACATAACAGTATCAGATTAACCTTTCCAAAGTAATTAATTCTTTTAATATCTTATTTATTAAATGCAAAATTATAAGGATAAATTATATGGAGGACATATAAGTTTATCATAAGTCTTTAAGGACAAAAATGTGATAAAAATGATATTGTTCTGACTTCTTAACACCTACGACTAGAATAGAATTCACATGCACTTCAGTAAATTATTAATAAAAAGCTAAAGGGAAGAATGGAAAAATTTAAAAAGGTGGCTATTTCTGGTTTCAGAGACTAGGATGATATCTTATTTTGTTGGAAAGAATTAATTGTGGGGAAGTTTTTAACAAATTATTAACTTAAAGACATACACATAGTTAATATTACTAAATGCAAATTACAAAGCATTATACTTAGTAAAAATAGAAATTCTGATTTTAAGGTGATCTTTATTTTAATTGACGTTTAGGTTATGTATATCTTATTTCAAGACACTGGTTTATTGGAAATATTTAAAATTCCCACTCAACAATTCATGAACTATTTTCGTGCATTAGAAAATGGCTATCGAGACATTCCTTGTAAGTATCAACATATCTTATTATTTAAGTTCAAATAATACTGGTTTTGAAACTCTTTATCTTTCTCTTCAGATGGTCCCTTAAACATTTTTAAAATACATGTTTGGAAAATTTTTAAATAGATTTAAGAAGAAAATCTGTATCCTACTACCTAGGGTTAACTGACTACTGTTAACATTCTGGTATATATCCTCCAAGACTTTCATTATGTATCAACTTCTATCATCCTAGAGCAACAAACTTCATTTATTTTTTTGTAAAGTAGATCATAATATTGACACCTTTTATAATTGGCTTTTTCACTTAATTGTTACATACTATACGTTTTTCTATGTTAATAATTATGTCTGAATACCTTATCTTTTTAAATGTTTGGTAATATTAAGTCAAGAGTTTCAGAAAATTCTTCACTTTAAAATGTTTAAAATTTATGTGTAGGATTTCTGTTTTTAACTATGTTTTGATTAAGAAAATAGTCCCTGGACCTAATTTTTCTAAACTTTAGTTTACAAATTTGTAAATGGGAATAACAAATAGTACCTACCCCACAGAAGGTGATTATATAAGATAACTCATATAAAGCACAGTATCAGAATTTGTGACACATAGTAGATGGTCAATAAAAGGTGATTATTATATTAATAATAATTAAGCTTATAATGGATTGACATCATGTCATGTCTGTAGTCTGAACATGTAGTATTATGTCTTCTGCTATTGCTATATTGTAAGTATTAATTAAATATTTGTTGAAGTGTTGAATTTTTATTTGATATTTGCTGTGACCATAATCATTAATCTAGGTTATCTCATTTAATTTTTGTTGGAAATGTTGTATTATTTACTATCTACAGGTGAAAAATAAAAACTCAAGGATCTTTCTAGATAGCAAAGCTGCGTTTCAGTTCTAGGTCTGACTTCTAAAGTGTATACTCTTTATACTATGCCACACTGCTGTTTCACTTGGTGGTATTTCAGTAAACCAGTGTTTTATTGATCATATACTATGTAATCAGACACTGTTCTAGATACTTTCACATATCATTTAGCATTTAATCCTTATAGCAAACCTGAGAGATAGGTATTTCTCACCTTTTTGGGGGCAAAAGTATAAGTACTCAGAATTCGTAAATGTTCTGTGTGCAAAAGCTGTTATGTGTGCAAACATGTATCTCCATAATCCAGATACTACCTGATATTTTTAAAAGCCACAAAACTGCAAACTTAAAAAAATTCTTCAATGCCTTTAAATTATCCTTGATTTGCTGTGATTTCATAGTATATGCAGAAGATTTTAAAAGAGAAATTTTTAACACATCAAGAGACTTTAAAAATAGATGGGGCAAAATACAGTTGTGGGAAATTGCTCTGTCATATGTTTTATTTTTGAGAATATAGTATGAGTAGAAAATTCTTGTACTTTTTAAATGCCCTATGTCAGACCTAACAGAATAATCATTTTTATAAAATATTTTGGTGATTTTAGATCACAATCGTATACATGCCACAGATGTCCTACATGCAGTTTGGTATCTGACAACACGGCCAATTCCTGGCTTACAGCAGATCCACAATGATCATGGAACAGGAAATGAAACAGGTACTTCCTTCTACAAATTTTTCTTTTAATTATTTGATGAAGAATGATAAATCAAGCTGTTTCATTTCAATTCCTCTGTTCTTTTAAAAATTTCATTATGTAATCTTTGGTACATATAAAGGATTGTGTGAGTTTTGATGCATAATAATGACTTCAAAATGTTTATTTTTTATTTAATTTTATCATTACACATTTGTAAACATTTTTTGTGGCCCTTTACCAATTCCTTGCTAACCCCTTCTTTCCCTCCCCTTTACCCACCTCTGGTGGTCTCACTTCCATTCTCTCCTTTCAAAAATTGAAGGAATTATTTGGTTATTGTATCTTTCTTTTTTTTTGTTTTCTTTTCAGCTCCCACTTATGAGTGACATGCAGCATTTCTCTTTCTGTACCTGGCTTATTTCACTTAACGTAATTTTCTCTAAGTTCATCCATGTTGCTGCAAATGGCAGAATTTCATTTCTTTTTATGACAGAGTAGTACTCCATTGTATTTCAGTAGTATACCATGTTTTCCTTATCCAGTCATCCATCGAAGGACATTTAGGTTGGTTCTAACTCTTGGCTATTGTAAATAGAGCTGTGATAAACATGGGAGTGCATGTATCCTTTCAGCATGATGATTTCCATCCCTTTGGCTATACACCCAGCAGTGGGATTGCTGGACTGTATGGCAGTTCTATCTATAGTTGTTTAAGGAGCCTCCATACTGTTTTTCATAATGGCTTCACTAATTTACAGTTCTAGCAACAGTATCGGGGGGTTCCCCTTTCTGCACAACCTTGCCAGCATTTGTTACTCTCTGTCTTTTTGATACTGGCCAGTGTAACTGGAGTAAGATGATATCTCAGTGTGGTTTTGATTTGATTTCCCTGATGCTTAGTGATGTTGAGCATTTTTTCATTTGTCTGGTGGCCATTTGCATATCTTCCTTTGAGAAATGCCTATTCACCAACTTTGCCCATTTATCATAGGGTTAGTTGTTTTTTACTGTTGAGTACTTGTATATTATGGATATTAATCCCTTGTCAGATACAGAGTTTGTGAATATTTTTTCCCACTGTGTAGATTGTCTTTTCCCTCTATTAACTGTTCTTTTGCTGTGCAGAAGCTTTTTAGCTTGATATAATTCCATTTGTTTATTTTTCGTTTTGTTCCTGTGCTTTTGGGGGGGGGGATCTTGTTCATAAAGTCTTTGTCCCATCCTACTTCCTGAAGTGTTTCCCCTATGTTTTCTTTTAGTTTCAGGTCTTTTATATATAAGCCTTTAATCCATTTGGAGTTGATTTTGGTATAGGGTGAGAAGTACAAGTCTAGTTTCCTTCTTCTACATACAGATGTCCAGTTTTCCTAGCACCAGTTATTATTGAACAGGCAGTCCTTTCCCAATATATGCTCCTGTTGCCCTTGTCAAATATCAGATGGCTGTAAGTATGTGGGTTGATTTCTGGGTTCCCTGTTCTATTCCATAGGTCTGAGTATCTGTTTTTAATGCCAGTACAATGCTGTTTGGGTTACTGTAGCTTTGTAGTATAATTTGAAGTCAGGTAGTGTTATGCCTCTGACATTATTTTTTTGCACAGGATTGCTTTGGCTATTCGGGATCTTTTTTTGTTCCATATGAATGTTAGGATTGTTTTTTCTATTTCTGTGAAGAATGTCATTGGTATTTTGATGGGGATTGCATCGAATCTGTAGACTGCTTTGCGTAGTATGGACATTTTCACAATGTTAATTCTTCCAATCCAAGAGTATGGAATGTCTTTCCATCTTTTTGTGTCCTCTTTAATTTCTTTGAACAGTGATCTGTAGTTTTCATTGTAGAGATATTTCACCTCCTTGGTAAATTTATTCCTTGGTATCTTATTTTTTTGGTGACTGTTGTAAATGGGCTAGATTTCTTGATTTCTTTTTTTGCTAGTTCATTGTTGGAGTGTAAAAATGCTACTGATTTTTGTGTGTTGATTTTGTATCCTGTAACTTTTTTGATATTATTTATAGTTCTAAGAGTTTTTATGTAGAGTCTTTAGGTTGGTTGTTCTATATATAGGATTATGGCATCTGCAAAGAGGGACAATTTGACTTCATCTTTTTCCAATCTGGATGCTCTTTATTTCTTTCTCTTGCCTGATTGCTCCGGATAGTACCTTCAATACTGTGTTAAATAGGAGTGGTGAGAGTTGGCATCCTTGTCTTCTTCCCATTCTTAAGGAAAAGATGACAGCTTTTCCCCATTCAGGATGATTACCCATAGGCAGTGAGTTTTTCGTATATGGCTTTTATTGTGTTGGGATATTTTCCTTCTATATCTAATTTTCTGAGTCTTTATCATGAAGAGATGTTGAATTTGTCAAATGCTTTTTTTTTTTGAATCTATTGAGATAATCGTGTGGTTTTTGTCAGTGATTTTGTTGATGTGGGGTATCACATTTATTGACTTGCATATGTTGAACCATCCTTGCATCTCTGGGATGAATCCCACCTGATTGCAATGTATAATTTTTTTGATTTGTTGCTTTATTCTATTTGCTAATATTTTATTGAGGATTTTTACGTCTACAGTCATCAAAGATATTGGTCTATAGTTTTCTTTTTTTGTTGTATTTTTGTCTGGTTTTGGTATCAGAGTGATGCTGGCTTCATAGAATGAGTTTGGGAGAATGGCCTCTGTTTCAGTTGTTTAGGTTAGTTTAAAGAGAATTGATATTACTTCCTCCTTAAATGTTTGTTAGAATTCAGCAGTAAAGCCATTTGGTTCTGGGCTTTTCTTTGTTGGGAGACTGCTGATTACCAATACTATCTTGTCGCTTCTATTGATTGATCTGTTCATGTTTTTTATTTCTTCTTGGTTCAGTCTTGTTAGCTTGTATGTGTCCAAAAACTTATCCATTTCCTCCAGGTTTTCAAATTATTGGCATATAGTTATTTATAATAGTCTCTAATGATTCTTTGTATTTCTGTGATATCAGTTTTAATTTCTCCTTTTTCATATGTATTTTTTTTTAGTTGGGTATTTTCTCTTTTTTCATTTGGCCTAGCTAATGTTTTGTCTATCTTGTTTATCATGTCAAAAAACTTTTTTTTCCCCATTGACCTTCTGTATTTTGGGGGGGAGGGTTCTATCTTATTTAGTTCTGCTGTGATCTTCTTTCTTTCTCTCTACAAATTTGGGGATTGGATTGTTTTGTTTTTCTAGTTCTCTGAGGTACAGTGTTAGGTTGTTTATTTGAAATCTTTCTATTCTTTTGATGTAAGCATTTATTGCATTAAATTTCCCTCTTAGAATGGCTTTAGCAGCATCCCACAGGTTTTGGTATGATACATCTTTGTTTTCACTATTTTCAAGAAACTTTTTGATTCCTTGTTTTATTTTCTTGGACCCATTGTTGTTCAGGAACATGTTGTGTAATTTCCATGTGTTTGTATAGTTTCCAGAGTTTCACTTTTTATTTATTTCTGGTTTTTTTTTTTTTTTATGGTTTCTTTTTTTTTTTTATTTATTTATTTATTTATTTATTTTTTATTTGTCAATATACACTGTATATGATTATTATGGCCCGTCACCGACACCTCCCTCCCTCCTCCCTCTCTCCCCTCCCCCCCAAGAATGTCCTTTCCGTTTGCTTGTTGTAACAACTTCATGGAAGTATAGTTCTTATATCTTCTTCCCCACCCCCCCACCCCCGGTTTTTTTTTTGTCCTTTGTGTTCTTATAAGATACTTGAAATGATATCAATTTTGAAAAATTTGTTGAAACTTGATTTGTGACCCAATGTGTGGTCTATCCTGGAGAATGTTCTGTGTGGTGATTAGGAGAATGTATATTCTGTGGATGAAATGTTCTGTAGATATCTGCCAAATCCAATTGGTCTAAAGTGTGGTTTAAATCTTGTGTTTCTTTGCTGACTTGTTGCCTAGATGATCTTTCCAATATTGAAAGAGGGATGTGTAGATTCCCAGCTTTTATCGCACTTAGGTCTTTCTCTTTCTTTAGGACTAACAATGTTTGCTTTATATATCTGGGTCCTCCAGTGTTGGCTGCATATATATTTATGATTATTATGTCTTCTTGCTGGATAGATCCCTTTATCATTAAATAGTTGCCTTCTTTGTCTCTTTTTATGGTTTTTAGTTTAAAGTGTATTTTATCTGATATGAGAATAGCTACTTCTGCTTGTTTTCTATTTCCATTTCTGTGGAATATCTTTTTTCATCCCTTCACTGTTTGTCTTTGTGTATCTTTACAGGTGAGGTGCATTCTCTTGTAGACAGCATGTAGTTGGGTCTTGCTTTAAAATGTGATCAGCCAGTCTGTGCCTTTTGAGTGGGAAATTCATCCATTTACATGTACAGTTGTTACTGAAAGGTATTGTCTTACTTCAGGTATCTTATCAATTTTCATCTGGTTGTTTCAAATATCTTTTGTTTCTTTCCTTTTTATTGTTTCTCTTTGGTGTTTGTCGATTTCTAGAGTTTGTAAAATACAGTTTTTCTCTTTCTTGTTTGCATTACCTGTGGGTTTTGTTCTTTCTTGTGTATTCATGGTAGTGATTATCATTTTTTGGATTCCAGATCCAGGATTCCCTTGAGGATTTCATGTTGGGCTGGTCATATGGTGCTAAACTCATAGTTTATGTTTGCCTGGGAAATACACTATTTCTCCTTCATTTCTGAAAGATAGCCTTTCTGGGTTTTAGTATTCTTGCCTGGCAGGGTTTTTTTGTTTTAGTATTTTGAATATTTCATCCTTTTCTCTTCTGACCCATAGAGTTTCTGGACAGATGTAAGCATTTATTGCATTAAATTTCCCTCTTAGAATGGCTTTAGCAGCATCCCACAGGTTTTGGTATGATATGTCTTTATTTTCACTGAAGACTATTATTAGTCTGATTGCAACTCCCTTATAGGTGACTTGACACTTTTCTCTTGCTGTTTTTAGGATTTTCTCTTTGTCTTTGAGTTTTGCCAGTTGGACCATAATATAATATGTCTTGGAGAGGACTTTTTAGATTGAATCTGTTTGGGGATCTTTGAGCCTCTTGAATCTGAAGGTCCACGTCTCTCCCTATACGTGCGAAGTTTACTATTATTTTATTGAATATGTTCTCAATGCCTTTTCCTTTCTCCTTCCCTTCAAGTATACCCTTGATTCAGATGTTTGTGCACTTAAGGTTGTCTGCTGTTTCTCTCAGATGTTTCTTAACTTTTTAAAATTCTTTTTTTGTCTGCCTGAGTTATTTTGAAGAAACTGTCTTCAAGATCAGAAATTCTTCTGATTTTGAAGAAATTGTCTTCAAGATCAGAAATTCTTCTGCTTGCTCTAGCTTGTTTTTAAGCTCTCAGTTGTGTTTTTTATTTTGTTGAATGACTCCTTTAGTTCTATAAATTATGCTACATTCTTTTTAAAAGTATTAATCTTTTTGTAGATTTCCTCCTTCATATCTTGGATAGCTTTGATCAGTTCATGGTGTTGTTGAACTGCATCTTCTCGTATCTCATTGAGCTGCTTAAGATTTTTACTCGGATTCCTTTTCAGTTATTTCAAGAGTTTCTTGCTCTGAGGGGGTCTGGTGCTTGAGAGTCATTTATTCCTTTTGTGGACTCATATTTTCTTGTTTTTTTCTTATTTGTAGTATCTCTGTGTTGATGTCTGGTTATCTGGTAGAGCAGTTGCTTCTTCTATTACTCTCTTTCCCTGGACTTCGCTGGTGACCCTCTTTGTGTCAGTTCTTTCAAGTGGTTAGCAGTTTGCCTGTATAGTGGCAGTTGCTTCTGCAGCTGCTGCTGTGGTAGCAGGCTGCCCTTACTGTTGTAGTGGTGGTGGCGGTGGCCTTGGCGGGCTGCCTGTATGGCAGGCAACAGTAGCTTTAGTGGCAATGTATGCTCTCACGACATGGTTGCTGTCAGGCAGCACCGGTGGTGGTGGCAACTTCAGTGGTTTTTGTGGCATTTACTCACTTGGCTGTGGTGTCTACAGTGGTGGCCTGTGCAGCTTTGGTGTCTGTAGTGGCAGTGGGGTTAATTCATGGCAGCATCAGTGTCTGCAACTTCCTGTCTTGCATTTGCAGTATCCACAGTGGCAGTGGGGTTATCTCGTGGGAGTGGCAGTATCACTGGCAGCTGTAAGTCTTGCTCATGTCTGCAGTGTCCTTGGCAGCAGTGGGGTTAACTTGATATGGCAGCAGTGGCATTGGTGGTTGCAGCCATCTCTCTTGTATCTGTGGAGCCCACCATAGCAGCAAAAGGCTACCCACTGGACCTCTGCTCTTCAGGGAGCTGCTCTATGATGGGCATACATTCTGGGATAGGACAGTCGCTCTGGCAAGTGTGGTAGCAGTGGCAGTAGGCTTGTTTCAGTCTTCTTCTGTGGGAGGAATGTGCCCTGGGAACCTCTAGTCCTCCATCATGTAATTCATTTCTGCATTCCTATGTGAATTTTAGATTCAGCTTGTAAATTTCTACAAAAACAAATCAGGGGATTTTGATATGGACTGTGGTGAATCTGTGGATTAATTTGGAGAGTACTACCATCTTAACAATATTAAGTCTTCTGATCCATGAACATGGGTTTTTTTCCATTTATTTAGATCTCCTTTTAATTTCTTTCAACAATATATTGTAGTTTTCAGAATACTAGTTTTTCACTTCTATTGTTAAATTTATTATTAAAGAATTTTTTCTGTTTGATACTATTATAAAAGGAATTTTTTTCCTTATTTTTATTGTTTGTTACTAGTATGTTAGGAGTACAATTGAGTTTTGCACATTGATCTTGTACTCTGCAACCTTGATGAACTAATTTATTAGTTCTAATAGTTTTTCAGTGGATTTCTTGGGGTTTTCTCTATATAAGACCATGTCTTCTGCAATAGTGATAGTTTTGCGCCTTCCTTTCCAATCTGGATGCTTTTCACTGAGGCCCCCTTTTAAATGAGTCAGCAAATTAAAAGTCACCATTTTCTGAAAGGAAATAAATGGGATCCATAATAGTTATGTTTTACCGTCCTCATCGATGATTTTCTTTTTCATACCACTAATTTTTCATTAAACATCTATAAACTAATGTATTAAGATCCAAATATGTCGATCCTAAGTTATTACTGAGTTTAAAGTATGTCTTTTGCTATTTTTGATATTTTTAATATGTTTTTATAGTTGTGGGGGAATCCAGAGTGCATATAATATAAGATAAAATTGAAATTATTTACTGTGTATTGATAATTAAAGTTTTCTTATTGGAACTTTGATTGTTTATATATCCTTATCCATACATTTAACTGTTTCATTTTTATTTCTTATAATTATTTTAAAAATAGCTCTAGTGTGGGTTATTCTAATACTCAATTCAGCTACAAAATATAGGCAGCACATAAATATTGAGGTATCTTTATAATGATCACTAGTGTATTAAAATCATTATGTTAAAAAATTCTTGTGATGGCTAATATTGAGTCAACTAATAGAGGATTAAAAAGTGTTTTTGGACTTTAACAAGCCAGGGCATTATTTCTAGGTTCCACTGCTGAACACAGTCAAGGAAATTGTGTATCTCTAACATCTTTGTACTTTTATGTGCTGTCTACTCTAAATATGCTTCGTAGTTTCATTTTTCCATCTTATATTTTCTTAAGATCTCCTTAGCAAAAGTAATAGATAAAGCCACAAAAATACAAAAAAGAAGAAATCAGTGGTAAGCAGTGTGGATAGTAAATATATTGTTTTTAACAGGAGAACAGGATTTACGTTGACTGAGACATTCTCCAGTTTTCCATGCCTTTTTATTTTCCATAGTTTTTCATTCCGTTGTATTATAAGGAGCTTTGTGGAAGGAAAAAGAGGGGGAAGAGGATTTGTAGTCAGGACCACAAATGAAATGTATTCTTTCTGGATGAGATTTGAAAACCGTTTATGATGAGAATCTTAGTTTGGTAATATATTAAATTCCTAAATCTCTGTACAGTTTTCATCAACTTTCATTCTCTAGTATTGCTGTTTCCTCTTACATCCTAAGCCCTGGCCATTAAATAACCAATGTTTAGGAAATCAGAGGTTTTAAAAATTATTATTAGCCTGTGTAAGAGAGCATCAAGATGTCTTGTAAAGTAAGCAACTTCAGGGTGATATTTAGCACTGTTATTCTCTATTAGCATGTATATTGGAAATGGTATACTCTTTTAAGTCCATGGAGTCTATTTTGTAGTTAAGTCAACAAATAAGTAATCATATTATCTTTGGGGAAATCCCCTCCTTGGTATAATTGTGAGGAAGTTATGTGCTAATGCTGATTTGTTTTGCTATTTATTGTTCCTCAGATTCTGACTGTAGAATTAACATTGGGCGAATTGCTTATATTTCTTCAAAGAGCTGCTCTATTCCAGATGAGAGCTATGGCTGCCTGTCTTCAAAGATTCCTGCATTAGAATTGATGGCTCTGTACGTGGCAGCTGCCATGCATGATTATGATCACCCAGGGCGGACAAATGCATTTCTAGTGGCTACAAATGCCCCTCAGGTAAGAAATACTTTTTCAAAAAGTTTAAAGAGTAGTTCTGAAATTTTAAAGCAATGCTGCATATTCTTTTATAAACCGATTTTCAACTGAATCATATGGCCATTCCATCTGACTCTAAGATGCTACATTGTAATTAATTGGATAATAACGTATGGCATTGATATGATATATGCTAGAGAATTAGAAGGTGAAAAAAATCACCTTCAATTATAAAATTGTAAATAGTTCGTGAAATGATGATTCATTGTTTTATAAAATTCTGGAGTCCTTGCTGTCAATATTTTTATCTTTGATCTAATTGACAAAACTCTGACTAGATCTAAGATGTATATTCCTTCTGTGCTGGTGGGAGGTAGATGTCAGGAGGTATTTATATGTGTGAGTGGCTGTAATGGTGTGTGTGTGTATGTAAATGGGCTAAAAGGACCATGTTAATTCATTTATCTAATGAGACTGTAATAGCTTATCACTTTTACACTTAACTGTCTGATGAATTTAAATCTAGTTAGCACTTTGGACAAAATCTATTTGTCCACTTTCTAAGTATTGTTCTGGGAGAAACTACCCTCTAAGGAACATGTATTTCTCCGTTTGCAGTATTATTCTACAAGAATGAGATGCCTATTCTCTCTAAACTAACATATCATAATCTTTGAAAATCCTAGTCTTCTGGTGAATTATAGAGGTAGGGAGTAGTGGCACAGTGGAAAAAGCACTGGACTTGAGATTAAGACTAGTGTTTAATTGAGATTGGATTTGTGTTTAATTTCTGGCTGCCCACTTATTAGCTCTGTGAGCTCAAGTAATGGTCTATCCCTCTGACCCTAAAAATATGTATCTCATATGTGTAAGGGTAAATAAAGATAACATATGAAAGTTTTCTGCTGTTTCAGATGTTGTGAGAAGCTCCTGAATCAGATCATGTAGACAGGAATTATTTACTGTTCTAGCTTACTATCTGCTTTTATTCCTTCTTTCTTTTGCTTTGAGTATAGGTGAGTTGGACTTGCTCATTACCTATCACTCAAGGATATTACAGATGAGTGAATTCTAGTATTAATGCTCTCACATGCAGATAATTTAAAATGATACATGAATACAAGTTGCATTCTCATAACTGTTGCCCTAATCAAAGTACAAACATGAAGTCTGAACATAGTATCAATAATCATGTGTTGTTTCCAACTTCTCATCGTTAAGAATTGCCAGTAGATGAAGCAATAGGAAGTGCTAGACTAGAAAGCAGATTGATTAGAGTTAAGCTATGAGAAAGTGTAGCCTCTTACCTAGTCTTGCTTGTTCCCTGCTCACCTTTAGTCTGTTCTCAGCAAATGGCAACCAGAGTGAATCCTGTTTAAATGTGTTACATCACTCTCTATTCCAAATTCTCCAACAGCATTCATTTTACTCCTAGTAAAAGACAGAGTCATTAAAATGGTTTACAAGGCCCTACATCATTAGGCCCCCATTAATTTTTCTTTTCTTATTTAATCAAGTCCAGCCTCATTGGCCTCCTTGCTAATTCCTTCTCTATCCGAGGCACACTCCCTTTCTGAGAGCCTTTGCACTTTTCTATTCTCCCTGTCCAGGGTGCTCTTTTCCCAGATATCCGAATGGCTCATTTTGTTGCCTCCTTCCATCTAAAATTCCAAAATCCTCTTCCTAGAACTATTTAGTACTCCTTTCCTGCTTTATTTTTTCCAGAGCAGTGGTCATTTAGCATATGTATATTTTGTTTATGTATTTTGTTTATTATGTCTCTACTTGACGGAATATAAAGTTCTATGAGGGTAGGAATTTTTGTCTTTTTTACTCCATAATACCTAGAATAGTGCCTGGCACACAAAAGGCATTCAGTAAATATTTGTTGAATGTTGAAGGATGCCTGAATTCTTTGCTCTTTAGTACAGCTAACTTTTCTTAAATATCTGCTATTCCTCCCAAAGAAAAAAGGCCTTTTTCAGTTACCACCTGTGAGATAGAGACTCTCGTGAGAAAGCCTAAGGCTTAATGTGTTTAGGTAATAAAGTAGATTCTCTCATCTTTGGAAGCTCAGGGGGTCTAGTCAGACCTTATAGTTCCAGTGTATTATAGAAAGACAGTAGTATATAACACCACCAACTGAATCAAGCATTCTTCTTCATTCTCATGCAAAGGGAACTGTGCTGGGAAGACACAGGAAGATTCTTGCCGTGAAAGAAGGTGAAGCATATAGTAAGGTATATCCTGGAGAGATGTCAATATTAAGATTCTAAGACATTTCTGAGCTATTTCCAAATGAAAAATTGGTTGAAAAATAGAAGTTAGTGCTTGAGATATTAGAATTTCCAGAATATTTTTATGAGATTTGGGGTAGGAGGAAACAAAATTTTAAGTTGAGATTTGTAAATCTGAAAATAGTCATAAATATGTTTTGTCCCCCAAAGTATGGATCAGCATGGTGACAAAACATATACATTTGTCTCTCCTTCTCTTCCTAAGAACTCATTAAAATGGCAGTAAGGTGTGAAGCTTATTACAACAGAGAGGAATAAGTAGAAGTGTTTTATTACCAGTAAATCAAAAAATTTCATGCTATTTTTGGAAAATGAAAAAAACAAATGGACACATATAGACAGATAAGACAAAAGTATATTAGAAGGAGGCTACAACATAGCTGGAATCCCAGAGAGACTCCTGATGCCATTTGTCCATTTACTCTTTCTGTGTGTGTGTGTACACACCTTTAAGCAGAGCTATTATAACTCTGCATTTACCTCCAGAAAGAAAACTTACGAGAATCGAAGCAAACTGCCTAGAGAGAATAAGAGTTACTAGAGTAGGTATTAGTACTCTGGAGTAAATCTTTCTCATTGCAGAAATTTAACAGATGACACCCAGTCTGGTCATTCTAAAGCAAAACCTGCTATGTAAAAAGCTCCATCCATATTCTTAGAGTTTCTACATATCCTTCCAAAGGGGAGAGACTCAGCAATAAAACATGCAAGTAGATGAAAGTCACACCTGCAATCTAGAATTCCTCTTTTTATATCAACAGATAACCAAGGATCACCAGACATATGAAATTAACCAGAAGCTTGAAAAGAAAAGGCTAAGATGAGCAGAATAACTGACCACAGGGGGAAAAGATAATCGAGGGACTAGAAAAGCATTTAATTAAAAAAAAGTATTCTCAGAGACTTTGAAAAAATTCGCATCCATAAAATAAGAACAGGAAACTGTGAAAAATGAACAAGTTTGAATTCTTAGAAACTAAAAATATGACTGCAGAAGTTTTAAAAAATTAATACAAGCATTGGAAGTAAAAGTCCAGGGAATCTCTCCTTAAATATCTACCCAGACAAGGGTGATAAAGACAAAGGAAGATATGAGATTAAGACGTTTTAGAACAAACCCAGAATTTGAGGGTAAAGTAATCCCAAAATGATAGCTGTTCATCAGGACTATTTCTTTAAAGAGAAGTGCTTTTTTTTTTTTTTTTTTTTTTTTTTTTTAATATAACTAGTGGCTTTGTTGTTTGTAGCATCAGATTTGTTTACTACCTCTACTGGATTTTTTTAAAAGTTGGGAATGTTATTTCTTTAAATGAATAATCTTTATTGATCCATAACTTCTCACTTTTCAGAAACATTGAGGCGCTTTAATCTCATGAATATGACCAAGATATTTTTTAATGCTTCCTCCTGTTTCTTGTGTTTCACAAGGGGACATTTGTTTACATTTGTCAGACTCTTCCTTTGTTTGATCAAAGTCTTTCATATGTCTGATAGGTTTTCTCTTTTTGCTCATATTTATTGAGAGGTATTACTATTTGTTAAGATTCTGTCAGTTTGTATTTAACATTACCTTTTCAGATCTTTCCAGCTCAGAGGGTGAAAAGTAAGGTTTTGATCAACGAATTTGCTTTGTCAGTCATGGATGTATTTGTCTGTGGAGAGAAGGAAGGGATCTATACCAAGAGAAAGAAGTACCAAAGTGCTTTCACACAAAGTCAAAGGTTGATAGTTTATTGCAGCTCTAAATTAGATGGGGCACTGTTTTTGTTTTCTACTTATAAGAGCCTGCTGTGGCTTCATTGTTTTACCGCATGTTTTTCTCACTAAGTTTAAGCTTGGTCTGTTGCTCTATGTGCTACCTCCAAGTAGTCTTCCTAAAGTAGAATTGACATTTGCTTCCTATTTACTGGCCCATGATTCTTTCTTGCCTCCACTGAGCTAGAGGAGCTAGCGAGTCAATCAGGGTCCCTCAGGGGGCCCCTGCTATTACTATTACTCATCAGGTGGGTTTTTCCTTTTTATGCAGTGATTTAGTTGGCCTTTTCTCAATCCATTCTCATTTTCACCATATCTTTGAAGTTTCCAGTATGGAGATCATATCTATATTCTAATATTGATTGATTTTTGCCCCATTTTATATTTCTTTGGTAATTTCAAAAGACAATTTGAATGGTGAAGGGATCCTAAACTTACTCATTTCCTTTACTGTGTTTGATCTTTTGTATCTTTTTGTTTTCTTTTCTTCTTTTTGGTCTCTATTTCATTTAGTTCTGCTCTGATCTTTATTATTTCCTTCTGTCTACTAATTTTGGGGTTGGATTAGGATGTTTATTTGAGATCTTTCAATTTTTTTGATATAAGCACTTATGGCAATAATCTTCCCTCTTATGATTGCTTTTGCTGTATCCCGTAGGTTTTTGTAAGTTTTGCTTGTATTTTCATTTGTGTCAGGATTTTTTTTTATTTCCTACTTTCTTTTTTACCCATTGGTAATTGAGGAGCATGTTGTTTAATTTCCATGTACTTGTATAGTTTCCAAACTTTTGCTGCTTGTTCATTTCTAGTTTTATTGTAATCTGAAAAACTAGCTGATATGATTTCAGTACTTTTAAATTTGTTGAGACTTGATTTATGGCCTAAAATGTGGCCTATCCTGGAGAATGATTTGTGTGCTGATGAGAGGAATGGATATACTGCAGTTGTCAGGTGAAATCT
Source organism: Galeopterus variegatus (assembly GCF_000696425.1). NCBI lineage: Eukaryota > Metazoa > Chordata > Mammalia > Dermoptera > Cynocephalidae > Galeopterus > Galeopterus variegatus. Next base: position 75,212 of record NW_007730547.1, read on the forward strand.
CTGTAAATGTCTGTCAAGTCCATTTGGTCTAAAGTGCTGTTTAAATCTAGTATTTTTGCTAATTTTTGGTCTAGGTAAGCCATGCAATGCTGAGAAAAGGCATGTTGAAATCCCCAACTCTTTTTATATTGGGGTCTATCTCTCCTTTGGATCCAATAACATTTGCTTTATGTATCTGAATGTTCTGATATTGGGTGCATATATATATAGAATATATATAGAATGGTAGAATGCTGGCTGTGGACCCCCCTTGCCTACCTTGTCCCAGCAGTGCAGTCTTTCCCATCTGTGTTGGTCTTGGTCAGGTTCTTCCTGTCTTTCTATATTGCTGTCTTGAACATCAGACATATGTTTCCAGATCATGGGGGGTTTTCCTCACTGTTTTGCTGGATTCTCTGATTTTCTCCTACACACTCTACAAGTTACTATCTCCTTGTTGCTTTGGACTTTCTTTGCATTAGGGACAAGGGCTGGCCACTTCTAGTCAGCCATCTTGCCAGCAAAAAATCAAAAACTCATTCCTTTTACTGTGATTGCTAGCTGAGAGTTTATTAAGTCAGCTAGCTTCACAGGGCACTCATTGTACATTGTGTGTTTTTGAGCTGGCAGTTTAATTATTTATTCCTAACCCAACAAAACTATTCTGATAGTTTTATCAGTCTTCATCAGATTTGAGCATGATTTAGTCAAACCACTATTTAATGTAAATTGACCCACTAGCTTACTCTTTCTCTTTGGGATTTATAATGTTTAGAAGTTGTATTAAAGTTAGTATTAAATACCTTTATATGGCCCATTGCAAAGTTTAAATCATATCATTGCTTACCTAAATTTAAACATTACTTAAATCTAGGCTATAGCTAATTTTCACAAATAATAAGTAGAACTACTTAGATAAGCTCAAAGAATATGTATCTTGCCTGAGAGCACATCCTATTTTTAATCTGTCCTTCTTTCGTATTAGACAGTAAACTCCACGAAAACAGGAATAGGGTTATTATTTTTATCCCCAGCCTTTAGCACAACTTGGCTGAGGAAATTCTTTTAATAATCACTGTGCTTATTTAATAATTTTAAAATTTGTTTAATTTTGAAGGTAGAAGAGGCTTTAGAAATTCTTTACTCCAGTGGTTTTGAATCTGTATCCAAAGTCCTAGAGTACTGACGAGGCTCCTCAGGGTCTTCCACTGGAGTGAGGTAGAGAATAAGTGAGCGTTCCACACCATTTGAACCAGAGGATTTGTGCTTTTACCTGTTTTGTACTTCTCTCTTACTCCCAGGCATTGTGTCAGGATGGGAGTACAGGCTATGTCCTTCTCAGACATGAGGGTCTCTAACTTACCTTGGACAGCACTCTGGCTTCCTTCTCTTCAGTCACCCCTACCATAATTCCATGCTTTGCTGAAGAACGGAAATATATACCTAAACCCACTCTAGATCCCTAATGACTTTGTTAACAGAAGTTTTATATGAGAAGGTTTACTGACTGAATGAAGGAGAGCTCAAAATATCAACGTATCTCTTGGGAGGCAGCATGGTGTTTGCAAAGAAGATGAACTTTGGAACAAATAACCCTTTCACTTACTAGCTTTATATGCTGAAAAGAAAGATATACCTTAACCTCTTTGCACCTCAGTCTACTTATTTATGAAATTATCACAATCCCTTTTCATAGGTATTAAAATACCTTGTAAAATGCCTTGTATATAGTAGGTACTCATTGTTTGTATTCTTCCAGCCTGCTGCTAACTCTATGAATTATTAAAGCTTAATATCTTTGAGATGCCTTCTTCATTTTTCTTTATTCCTTTTTAGGCAGTTTTGTACAATGACAGATCTGTTCTAGAAAATCATCATGCTGCATCAGCTTGGAATCTATATCTTTCTCGCCCAGAATACAATTTTCTTCTTAATCTTGATCATGTGGAATTCAAGCGCTTTCGTTTCTTAGTCATCGAAGCAATTCTTGCCACAGATCTTAAAAAGCATTTTGATTTCCTTGCTGAATTCAATGCCAAGGTTTGTTATGCAAATTTGTGCCTAATTTCTAAAATACAAATCATTGTTGACGGTGTTACTGATAAAAGGTGATTTTTAATGTTAAGTTAGAATTAATACTAACTCATGAAGTAACAATATATAATTGATATAAAATAATATATATGCCCATATTTTAAAAAATAAAACATTTTTATTGTTATAACATGTTCTAAAATACTACTGCTTGTTATATTTCCTTTTGACACATAGACTTAATATGTGATTTTCGTTCACATAATAACAAGCCAATTAATTATGTCAAAAGATTTTAGGGGCAGATTTGAGAAAGTCATGCACAGTGCCAAGTAAGGCATTATATGAAATTAAACATGTATTTCTAAGAAGACAGTTTCCTACCTTGCTTCACCCATACCTTCTTTATTTTAGTCATTCTCTAACTGGCTAGTGTGGAGGAGAAAGTACCCTCTTTCACTTGAGAATAATTCACTCATTCAACAACTGTTTAGTGGGATTGCCCACTATGAGCAGTCATTGTGCTAGGGAAAAATGAAGAAAGAACAGATCAAAGTCCCTCCCCTCAAAGAACTCTCATTCACTAGGGAATCAAGATTCACTGCCATAGTATGATAGTGGTACTAGTGGTTCTGTCCCTCAGACATCTGGGGTAGAAAAAAGTTGAGAACCACTGCTTTAGATTTGTGAAGGAATAGTGTCCCCTCTTTGGCTAGCAGGAAGCTGCTGTTTTCTTGATGACTTTTGTGACGCAGAACAAGTTGTACCTTCAGGGTAGGGAAACTGGTAACAAAGGAACACTAGTACTAGTACTAGTACTTACGCTGGAAGGAGACCCCTGTGCATGTTGCTGTCATGATATTAACAAAATGCTATAAAAATCAGTGAGAAATTAGGGTGCCTTTAAAATTATTTCATAGCTGTATAGGTCTGTTTACTTTTATTTTTATTTAATAATAAACATTTATTTAAGTGCTTACATTGCCTTTTACAGATGAAAGATCATCTAACCCACTATTTTTTAATCTGGGTTCCTCCGACTTGACTTTTGTTCTGAAGTCTCTCAGGAAAATGCTACATGAGTGGGGTTGTAGACCTCCCACCCAGTTTCAATCAAAGTGTTTTCTATGGTGGTGTTCTACATAAATTTTCCTTTAATAAAAGGGTTTGGTGCCAGAAAAACAACTATCAGGCTAAAGTCCAAAAGCCATGATCTAGCCCATCCTCTTCATTTTTCACAAAAGGAAATTTGAATTCTTGAAAGGCACACTAATTTGTCTAACCAATAATAAAAATAATAAAAAATAAAAATATTTATCACTTATTTTAATGTGTTAGTTAATATTTACTTAGCATTTACTATGAACTAGGTATTTTTTATTTATTAATCCTAATGGCAATATGGCTAGGTTGGTATTACTTTTCCTATTTCATAGATGAAGAAAATTAGATTCAAATAGGTTAAGTAATTTTTCCAGTGTCACACACTGAGTTAGTAAATCACTCTGAAGCAGGATTTAAAACCACTGGGATCAGCATCTAAGTCTTGTGTTCTTTCAACTATATCATGTTGCCTTTCACAGCTAGAGCCAACTTCTCTTTAGCTTCTTACGTGTTATTTTTTTTTTTGAGGTCAAAAAGATAGTTACAATTCTTATATGACTGATAGTACATGTATCTACGTAAACTTATTATACATGTATACACATTTAAATTATGATTCTTTGTAGTAATTACAAATATTCAATATTGAATATCTCTGTAGTAATTATAACTATTGTAGTGATTATAAATCTAAACCCATGGTTGGTTATGTTTTTAGAAAGCTATAGTTATAATTACAGTAATACTTCAAAGGGAAATTTAACTCATAGAGGTTTGTGTTATGGCATAAACTGATAAAAGAAGCATTTACTGAAATTTCTTCCTGTCACTTGGACAGGAAACAGTTTTAAGATAATTTGGTAAAAACAAGGAAACAAGACAACTTTAAAAAATTCCTGTGCCCTCAGAACCTAAAGTAATTTTGTTTTTCCAAAATAGGCCAATGATGTAAATAGTAATGGTATAGAATGGAGTAGTGAAAATGACCGCCTCTTAGTATGTCAGGTGTGCATCAAACTGGCAGATATAAATGGCCCAGCAAAAGTCCGGGACTTGCATTTGAAATGGACAGAAGGCATTGTGAATGAATTTTATGAGCAGGTAAGTTGAAACATGAGATTGGTGGGATTTTTATTTTATTTTATTTTATCTATATCTATCTATCTATCTATCTATCTATCTATCTATCTATCTATCTATCTATCTATCTATCTATCTATCTATCTATCTATCTATCTATCTATCTATCTATCTATCTATCTACCTACCTACCTACCTACCTACCTATCTATCTATCTATCTATCTATCTATCTGATTGATTGATTGATTGATTGATTGATTGATTGATTGATTGTCTTTTGTCTTTTTTCCGTGTCTGGCAACGGATCGCAACCCTCAGTGTTGCCCCCGTACCGGACCGGAGACCGGCAACGGGATTGCAAACCTCGATGTTGCCCCCGCCCTCTCCTCGACCAGC
>NW_007730547.1:80741-132029 GCF_000696425.1 Galeopterus variegatus
GGGAGCGCCGCCGCGCTTCCCAAGCGGCGCACTATCCAGTGCGCCACCGGGCCGGCCCCTTGGTGGGATTTTTAAGAGCTGCGATGGGATTTGGATAGCAACATTAAGTATTTGAAGTTTGAGTTGCTTTGACTGAAAAAGTTTAGAAATTGTTGTGTTTACTCTGATTCTTAGTATTTTCTCAGCTGTTTGCCTTTGCTGCTAAAATTTAAAATAAAAATAGCTTATTGCCTATCTGGACTGGTTTGAATGTGCTCTTCAGTCTAGAGATAAGGATAGATCTCAAGGTCCCTTTTAATCCCAAGAATCTATAACATAGAATAATTTATTGCCAGATGAAGTGGTTTTTAAGTGATTCAGAGTGTGCTCAGAATGTATGTAAAGAATATCAACCTATTTTCAACCTTTGCTATAGAAAGGCTACCTACCTTGCCACAGAAACATTAGCTGGGCAAAAGTCCCAGCAGAGAATAAGAAATTAGAGGGCTAGAAATAGGGATAAAGTAGATACTAGTGGTTTTGAAGCATTTGAGTGTGTAAACCTGCCTTTTTCTTTTCTCACATCTTTTCAATCTTGGCTTTAAAATAATCTTACCACTTTTCAGAATCTCTGTTATTTTTCATCCAATTTTGAGGCTCCCTACAATGTAAAAGTGTACTGAATTCCCTACAAGCCTAACATTATCAAATACATCTTCTTGACTTTGGAATTGCATTCTTTCGGAATCTTTGGTAACCCCAATAATCATCAAAGGTCAACATTCTACCAAGTGAAGCCTCCTTTGTGATAGGGCTTTCTTACCATGAGTAGAAAATAGTAATGGACTTGAGCCTAAATAACCATGCACACTTACCTAGTATACCTTGTTATCCCAAGATCGTACTGGAAATGTGCAATGTCTTTCACCTCCCTTAGCTAAACATCCCAACAAAATAATGTATACTCTGCTGTTTACAAGTTATAAAATGCCATACAGTGTAATCACAGAATATATTAGTATTCCAAGATTATTAATCTTTTACTATTCTCTGATACATTTAAACTAAATTATATGTAATTTGGGGTAATAAATGGTTATATTTATCTAATTTGTAAGATTATAATATACAGTTTGCTTATTCCCATCCTCATTTTCAATGATGATTGAAGCCTGCCTTAGAGATCTCCAGTAGATCTTGTGTTCACAAAAGAAGAATTGTATTCTAAGGAAAATGGCATCTTTATATTATATGTACAAATAGGTAATAAAAAGTAGTGGTATATGTCAATTTTAGAAGACTCACTAATTCAATGAAATAACATTAGAAATCTTCATTTAGACCCATCTTATATAATTATTTTAAAAGATCATAGAATTAATACTTGTTAAACAAACTTGGCACCCATGCCTGAAGTTGAATTCTGGCTCCTCCTCCTTATCAGCAGTGTGACCTTGGGTAAGTTACTTAACCTCTCTGTGCCTGTTTCCTTGTTACTAAAATAGGAATAAAGATGGTACTTACCTCATAAGGTTGCTGTGAGGATTAAATAAGTTAATATATGTAGAGTTCTTGGAATTGTTGCTAACACATAAGTGCTCAGTAAATATTAGCTATTATAATCCAGATCTATTACTAAAAATTATATAATATTATCTCAGTTTCACTTAATCTTTCTAGGTTTCATTATTCATATCCAAGGAAGAAAATGTCACCTGAAATGCTCTCACATAGGAAAGTCCTAATTATCCCTCATTAGAACTGTTAAACTTCCTTCTCATTCTGGTTATGCTATTAAACTTTGTTCAGATGTGGATACCGAATTCTAACCTTGCCCAACCTTTTTTCTTTTCATTATCCTAATTATACTATCTTTATACCCCTATAGTCATTTAAGTGCCAAGGGCTTAGAAAAACCTGGAGTACCTCTGTGAAACTGCAGAGGCCTACAGTTGGATAAAGCCAGTTGTTTTTTTTGAAAATATTGTTTTCTTATAGAAAATAAAACAATTGAAAACTTTTAATCATAGGACAGTTACCCACTGGGAGAGTTTCTGGGGGTTTCCTCAGGGTTATGTTAGCTCAACACAGATAGATACTGCTTGCCTGCAGAATTTGTGCATTGTGGGGAGTAATTCATCCTCAACCCGTTCAGACACTAGGACTAAAATGTTAATAGTACCATTTGGGGAATGCTCAGCACTGCGCTAAACATATTACATACATTGCCTGTCATCCTCATAGCAGCCCTGCTCAAATTTTACACCTGACAAAACTGGGCATAGAGCTTGCCAAACATCTCACACTTAGTAAGTGGACAAAGCAGATTTTAAAACCACACTACTTGATGTAGGACTGGGCAAAGACTTTATGAATAAGACCCCAAAAGCACAGACAACAAAAGAAAAAATAAACAAATGGGATTATATCAAACTAGAAAGCTTCTGCACAGCAAAGGAAATAATCAACAGAGTGAAAAGACAACCTACAGAATGGGAGAAAATATTTGCAAACTATGCATGCAACAAGGGATTAATATCCAGAATATACAAGGAGCTCAAACAACTTAACAGTAAAAAACCAAATAATCCAATTAAAAGATAGGCAAAGAAGTTCAATAGACATTTTCAAATGAGGACATACAAATGGCCAACAGGTAAATGAAAAAATGCTCACTGTCACTAATCATCAGGGAAATGCAAATCAAAACCACATTGAAATATTATCTCACCCCAGTTACACTGGCCATTATCAAAAAGACAGAGAATAAGAAATGCTGGTGAGGATGCAGAGAAAGGGGAACCCTTCTGCACTGTTGGTGGGACTGTAAATTAGTACAGCCATTATGCAGAACAGTATAGAGGTTCCTTAAACAACTACAGATCAAACTACGATATGATCCAGCAATCCTTCTACTGGGTATATATCCAAAGAATGGAAATGATCAGGTCGAAGGGATACCTGCACTCCTGTGTTTACTGCAGCTCTCTTTTCAATAGCCAGACTATGATAGATGACTGGATAAGGAAAATGTGGTATATATACACAATGGAATACTTCTCTGCTCTGCCATAAAAAAGAATGGAATTCTGCCATTTGCAGCAACATGGATGAACCTGGAGAAAATTATGCTAAGTGAAACAACCCAGGTGCAGAAAGAAAAATACTGCATGTCCTCACTCATAAATGGGAGCTGAATTCATGAATAAACAACAAGAAAGAGAGGGGGGGAGGGTAAGAGAAAGGGAGAGAGAGAAAGAAACAACAATCACAGTAATATGTTGAACTCTTAGAAGGAGAGAACAGAACTGTGGTTACTAGAGGTGGAAAGGGGGAGTGCAGGGGGAGAGGAAGAGGATGTAAAGAGAAACTGGTTAATGGACACAAAGAATGATTAGGTATTGTAATGGTGAATAAGCTAACTATCCTGATTTGACCATCACACATTGTATACAACTATTGATAGTCAACTTTGTACCCACAAATACGTATAATTTTTTTAAAAGGTTTAAAAAACCCCTAAATTTCAACAAGGTACAGGAAAACAAAAACCAAACAAACCAAAAAACCCCACATCTGTCTGATCTTGAATTGTGCTTTCTAGAACCCTAGAAGTCACAGTGGGAAGGTATCAGAGGGCAGGCAGATGGGGCTCTGGGCCCAGAATCTTCACCTCAACCATAGTAGCTCTACTTTTTTTTACACATTGGGTTTTCTGATTTAGATTCATTAGAAGGTTCTGCTGATTAAAAAAAAAAAAAAGAAAAAAGAGGGAGAGGGTGTTGAAAAGTACTTGCAAAATTCAGCTCTGTAGTTGTGCATTTGAGGTACAACAACAAAAATGTTTCTATTATGCCTCTCCCCATAGGAGACAGAGAATCCATATTTCACATTACAGGATTTTGTAGATTGTTAGTAAAATTGCTGATAATTATTTTTAAAAGGTGTATATTTTTCTTGTTAATTGTATCATCCATACTGGTTGATGTGGACAGAATGTGAGAATTAAGTTTTGTTTAGGACTTCTCAAATATTAGAGAAATTCTTACATTTGAACTTATAGAGTAATTAGATTCGTTAATGTTCCTTCATAAAAAATATTTTGATGTAGACTATATTTATTAAAAAGAACTCAACATAATTTTAACAGCAAAGTTCAGTTTTTTCATCGGTTAAAAACATACTTTTCTTTTTAAAATGCTTAGGGAGATGAAGAAGCAAGTCTTGGCCTGCCCATCAGTCCCTTCATGGATCGTTCTTCTCCTCAACTAGCAAAACTCCAAGAATCTTTTATCACCCACATCGTGGGTCCCCTGTGTAACTCCTATGATGCTGCTGGTTTGCTACCGGGTCAGTGGGTAGAAGCAGAAGAGGATGATAGTGAAAGTGGTGATGATGAAAGTGGTGAAGAATTAGATACAGAGGATGAAGAAATGGAAGACAATCTAAATCCTAGTAAGAATACAGGGATATTATAATTTGTTTAATGTTATTAACTGCAAGTGTCCATTTGATTTGGATTTGGATCTTTGTTTCTCAGTTACAGATTCAGCAGTCATAACTTGAGCAACTACTGTCTAAATGTTCAGATTCAATAGTCACATTTTGAGTAACTGCAGGTTTTAAAACCACACTACTTGATGGAGGACTAGCAAAGACTTTATGAATAAGACCCCAAAAACACAGACAACAAAAGAAAAAATAAATGGGATTATATCAAACTAATCTGGGTACTCTGCTAATACTGTCACACAATGAACATTCTTATTTAATGAAAGTAGTGTCTCTTGAGGTATTTTCTAGCCAATGCTCTTCAGCAGGCTCCACCTGTGCACGCATGACAGTGCTGTCACCACATCTGAAGAAATGTGTGGTGGGTGGGTCCTAGTGACTAGTCCTCCTTCATCTCACCCTTCTCACATACCACCCCCAACCCCACCAGGCAGCTGAGGAGCAGCTGCTCATCTGCCCTTCACATAGACTTGGGAATTGTATCAAAACATTGGGAGAAGGAAAGCTTACTTCCCTGGCTTTAAAAAGAGAGCCAAGTTTTGTGGCATTATGAATTTGTTACCAAATTATAGTGACTTATTTTTCTATATAAGACAATGAGTATAAATGGAAAATGAAAAAACAAACAAACAACTGCCACCTTTGTAACAGTAAATGAAATCAGTTATTCTTTATTTTAAAGTAGAATTTATATTATACCTAGCTAGGTTTTTCGTTGTTTTTTAAGTATACTATAAATCAGAACAGATTGGATGAATACAAAGAACCTCCCCATTGACACTCACATGCCTTGTCTTTGCGATTAGTATAGCAAAGAGTAATCTTACGCCATTACTGTCTTGGTATCAATTTGGGAAGGTTGACTGGCATCTAAAATTGAATTATACTCACCGAAATCTTAGTAATTGTGTTTAATTCAACACATAAAAGGACATTAAAATGTTGATTTTTAACTTTGGATTGTTATTATTTTCATTTGAAATTTCAGCACTCGCCTCCTGTCCCCCTCATTTCCACCCAGTCTTCTCTAATCCCCTTCTTTTTGTTTGTCTAGGTCTTTCCACTAGAATGTGAGCTCCATAGTGCAGGGATTATTTTTATCTTACTGTTTACTATTATAACCCCAGTGCTTAGATAAGTACCTAGAATATAGTAGGCACTTAAATATTTATTGAATGAACGATTGAATAATATGGCTAGGATTAGAATGTTTATTTTAAATTTCACAGGACCACAAAGAAGGAAAGGCAGACGGCGAATCTTTTGTCAGCTCATGCACCACCTCACCGAAAACCACAAGATATGGAAGGAAATCATAGAGAAAGAAGACAAATGTAAAGTTGATGGAAATAAACTGCAGGTGGAGAATTCCTCCTTACCTCAAACAGACGAAATTCAGGTCATTGAAGAAGCAGATGAAGAGGAAGAGCGACAGTTTGAATAAAAGAAAAGTCATATTGAAGAAGCCCAGAGGGCTGTGCGCAGGGTGAGAAATCATTGCCTAGTGTTCACCATTCTGACTTTCACCTGACCGTTCCCATGTGAACAGGCCTTAATACTGTGAGAGGATTCTTGCTGTGCTGGCAATTTCCCATTCCTTTGCACTTTCACCACATGAACTAGAAAATTATTCTTAGAGTTAGGCTTGATATAACTCATGTTGCAAAGCCCTTACTTAAAGCCTTCACTGGTGTGTAAATACTTTGTCATAAAGCTGCTTTGCTGAGCTCTTATTTTTCATGTTGGGGGGATAGTGATAACTAAAAACTCAAGTGACTTCAGTTTCCAAAGTGGCCAGAACTTTTTGCCTTCATGAAAGGATTCACATTGTATTTCCAAATGTGTCTTTTATGTTTTTTGAATGTTTTGGAGAAAAGCCTTTGCCTATCTAAAAAGGATCCAGTGTTGCCTTTCTGAGGGGTTTCTGCTCAATGCAGTACACTGTTCAGTGCTATTGTCCCAGCTAGATTTATCCATCAAGGACTGAATGACCTCTGTTATGTGTAGCAAAATCCAGGTGCATCAATTTCTGATGCTTTATACTGTTGCATATTATCTACTATGTGTGTTTTATTTCTGTTCAGAGTATTCAGGTTTGCTTTGGACATCAGAAGTCTGAATTCCAATCTTACTGTGTGTTCTGTGGTTGAAATTTAAAGCTGTTTAGGTTTAACAACGAAGGAATTTTATTCTTTAGCAAAAACTATTCTCATTTTTACTCTTGCTCAGGATTAGTATTTTTAAACATTTAGGTAATATAAAGACAGCACATATTTGTGAGAAGAAAAAAAAATTGTCTTAATATTGATGTTAACCTTTTATGGAATGAGCATCATTTTCTGTCTTCTGAATTTGAGACTAATTAAAGCCAAGGAAAAGGAGATGTCTATCTTTTGCTTTAATGTAAAATCAAATGAAACTAATCCCATCAAAGATAACAAAGTACAGTGAACTCTAAAGGACACATACATTGAATAAATAATTGGAATATGTGATTATCTTTAGATCCATATCTTAGGTGTCATGTGTTTAGTTACTGTAAAACTGATATTCATCTTTTTATTAATTTCCCTCTGCCTCAAGACTACATGACAGAACTGATCTATCACTGCTCAATACTTCTAGAGCCCAACTGTAAGACTGATTTCTGCAATAAAGTAAATGATGAGAATACTTAATTTTTATATAAAAAATATAAATATTTTAGTAAATCATTTCACACAAAAGCACATTATTAAATAACCACATTATTAAGATGGCTGCAAAGAAAATGGACCATACTTACAATGTTTGTAAACTTATTAGGGTATGGATATATACTAGTTGTGAAAATATTTAAAAATGAGAACAGCCAAAATGATAGCAAGATGGTAGACAAATATTTTCCATTATTATTGGAGACCATAGCATATTTTTGATCCATACAATTTTGGAGATAGTGAAATCATCAATTTCCCTAGGTAATTCCTTTAAAGTATGATATTGACAGGCAGTTTCTTACATACCTAGAATATTTGGCTTACCTGAAAGATATCAATTAAAGATCTATGGAAGTGTTGGAATTTTTGATCCTGCACAATATTTAATGAATCACTAAACTTATTAGAAATGTTGAGTGCTGAGTTCCTTCCTGCCACTTTTGCTACCATTGTCACATCACTTGTAAACTTGTCCATCGTACATTACTAATAAAATTTTAATTGGTAATTTATTGAGTTTGCACTTATAATGTATATAATGTGCTTATATTTCTTTAGAGTACATTTTGAATCTTGCATAACTGTATTTCTGCTATGGTTTCCTCTCGTACAGAATACATATGAGAGTATGTGTATAAATTCATACATGAGCATGTATGCATAATGAGACTCAATCACATTTCCATACTTCCTATTATTTTACTGAAATTTTTTATTTTATGGTTTTATTTTCTCAGAATAATCATGTTTTATTCTATGTAAAATACTATTACTGGGAACTCATTTTGAAATAATTTAATCTTTAAATTATTTAACCTTTGCTAAATAACTGACATATATCAAAAGCCCAAAGAAACCAAAAAAAGTATTACTGCTGAAACTTTAAAATTCGTAATTGGAAGAAATAAATGTGGGAGTATATTATATATACACAGTACTAATAGATGGACTCTTACTTGAGAAATTGCCATCAACCAAATTACAGGTCTTATTCTGGTTGCTATTGAATCAGAAGTTTTTTTAAATTATAATTTCATCATGAATTTACTATTGTTTTAAGTCACTAGTATTACAAATAGTCTTTTAGTGCTACAATATATCTATGTCCTTCCACATTTTTCTCCATGAAAATCTACTTTTTAACGTTATTTCATAATTTGAAAGCTGTTTCCTGCTATTCTCATCACTTTGCTGGTGCTTCTGGATTTTTCTAATTATTTTTACAAGAAGCCTGGAGATTCTGGCATTGGTTAAGTGGTCAGAAATTTCTTCTTTCTCTCTAGAGTGTATCTCACAGAAACAAACTTCACAAAAGAGAAGAATAGAGCCAACTCCAGTTTCTTTATTATAGGTGCCAGGCTAATATGAGCAGCTCTATGAGTGGGCTAGCAGTGGCAGGTGGAGCAGGGATGCACAGCTTCTCAGCGGAAGGTGACTTTTTTTTTTTCTAAAGATGACCGGTAAGGGGATCTTAACCCTTGACTTGGTGTTGTCAGCACCATGCTCACCCAGTGAGCTAACCGGCCATCCCAATATGGGATCTGAACCCGTGGCCTTGGTGTTATCAGCACCACACTCTCCCGAGTGAACCACGGGCCGGCCCAGGAAGGTGACTTTTAAGCTGAGAATGGAAGAATTAAAAATTAGCTCAGAGATGATTGCTTGTAGAGAGAGAATGAAGGCATATATAGAGGCCAGGAGAAGAAAAAGCATCCCCACATGGAGAAGTCAAAAGAGATTTAGGGTGGCTGGAACACAGCGTGCAAGAAGAGGAAATGGTAGAGAGAGGGTGGTTAATGAAGGGCATGGTAAAGTATAATATGCCATTTAAACCTTATTCCTAAAGGAAATGGGAAACTATCGAATTGTTTTAATCTGGAAGAATGTCATGATTATATTTACATTTTACAGGGATCATTCAAATAGCATACTACTTTGAATTGTTAAACAAAAATTATGGGAGGCCATTGTTTTAGACTGAGCTCCTGCACTAGGCCCCAACAGACCAGACCAAACCAAAGTGGAGTCACTCATGCTAAAAGTTACATAATCAAACTGAAACCTTAAGGAAACAGGTAGATCCTGAACAGACCAGTTTTTCCTAAAAGCATGAGATTCCAGTCTACCTGAGTCAGTGTAATAAGGAAGTCCCCTCTGCTTTAACCCTTACCAAAAAAAGTAACTTCAAATAACCTGACATTAACCAATCAGGTTTTTTCCTATTGTTCTGTTTCCTTGTTCCCACCTCACAAAACCCACTGTTCTGACATTGCACAGTGGGAGCTCTCATTCTGTTTTGTAGAAAGGAGACTGCCCAGATTCATGAACAGTGAATAAAAGCCAATTTAAAACTAAATTTGTTGTAATTTTGATTTTTGACAGAAGGGAAGAGCAAGATTTCAACACAGGGAGATCTTAGTGGTCTTGACTAGGGTATACTGTATGACAACGGGGAAGTGATGGACTTGAGATTTAAGATACAGAATCAATTGTCCTGGTGATTATGGTGGTAAGAAAGTAATGATGAGAGGTGACTCAGATTTCTGATTTGGACAACTGTAAGTGTCATTCATAGAGATAGGGTATATCAGAGTAGATTTTGGATATGATTGAAGGTGAGGAGATGAATTCAGATTGGAGCAAGTTGAGATTGAGGGGTTTGAGACATCCAAGTATATTTCAATATAGGTGTGGAGCTCAGAAGAGAGATGTGGGCTAGAGGTATGGATTTGGGAGTCAACAGTAAATAGCTGATAATGGAAACCATAGAGTCGAGTCAGGGAAGATATTTCTTGGCAGAGTGATTAGAAAAGATGGCTTCAATTATAGGACTCTGAGAAACACTCTTTAAAGGCCAGACAGAGGAAAAGGAGTCTTAAGAATAAGTGGCTTTAGAGGTAGGAGGAAAACAAAGGGCATAGTATGACTGAAGCCAAGGTGTAAAATGAGTCTTTAAAGAAGGAAGCATGGTCAGGAATGTCAAAGTTTCCTAAAAGATGGACTAATATGAGGTCTGAAAATGTTTTCCTTGATTTTAGCAACAAGGATGTCACTTGGGTAATTTGCAAGAGTTTCAGTGAAGGGGACAGAAGCTGGATTAAAGAGTAAGTGAGAGACTCAATGAATTAAGCTTCTGATGTTATAGCAAATTAGATAAAGGACTTTCCCACCACAGAACAACTGAGTACATTATCACAAAAATAAGAGAAATCTCCAAGGGTTAAAAAAACAAAAAAAGAACTGAAACCAGGGCCCTAAGGGCTAAGCCACATCTAAAGTCAAGGTTATCCAGTGCCTAAACTATAACCTGAGTTTAAACCTTAGGCTGCAGAATCTGAAAATTCTTAAGCTAGGGACCTTGAGGGGACCAAAGTGACCCCAGGTCAGTAGTCCTTCCTGGCTCCCAGCCAAAGGAAATGCAAAACCTAATTTAAGGGAAATATCATGTCATAAATTTATTTAGGGTTTCTGGATTCCTTCCTGTTCATATCAATCAAATATGGACTCACATCCAGAGATCACTGTGATGGTTAAATTTTAAATGTTATCTTGGCTAGGCTATGGTCAACCAGTAGTCTAGATGTTGCTATATAGGTATTTTGCAGATGAGATTAACATCTATAAACTGACTAAGTAAAAGAGATTACTCTTGATAACGCTGAGTAGGTCTCAATCAGTTGAAGGCCTTTAGAGCAAAAAACTGAGGTTTCTCAGGCAAGGAATTCTGTCTCAAAACTGTAAAATGAAAATCTTGCCCGAGTAGCAGCCTGCCCTATAGATTTCACACTCAAGACTACAACATCAATTCTTGCCTGTTTTCAGCCTGCCGGACTGCTCTTCAGATTTCAGACTTGGAAGACCCAACAATCGTACAAGGCAGTTCCTCAAATAAATATATCTCTAGCTGTCTGTCTTTCCATCTATCTATCTATCTAGATATATATGTACCTACTATTCTTTTTATCTGGAGAATCCTAGCTGATATAATCACCAAACTCCAGGAAACACCCGTAAGCGAGAACAGCAGAAATAAATACCAGATTTAGACTCCCCATGGTTCCGTATGCTGCACTTCATTATCAAAAACAATATAAACTAACCATGTATGAAATGTTTAAGGAAATAAAAAACGAATGACAAAAAAAGAGCAGGCAATAAGAGATAAAGAAAAAATCACCAGGAAAGAATGGCTATAAAGCTGACAAAAACTTATCAATACCAACAATGGAAGCCAGAAGACACTACATTACTTAAGTGCTGAAAAAAAAAAAAAAACCCAAACTATCAAAAATGAGGGTAAAATAAGACATTTCCAGATAACTGTTGTGAGCTTTTTCAATCAACAGACTTAACATAATGGAATTTTGAAGGTGGTGCTTCTGAAGCTTGCTTTAATATGCATATAAATCATTTGTGCATACATACATTTGATAAAAGATATACAAAATGCAGATTCTGATCTCGTATGCCTTCAGTGGGCCCCACAAGTCTGTATTTTTTAATATTAGGCCCCTGAGAGTATGTATTTCTTAAAAGTTTCCAGGTAATACGATGTCAGTGCCACTGGTCTGTTGACCACACTTTTGAGTAGCAAGATTCTAAAGCACGTACCTTAGGAAGAAGAAAATGATCCCAGAGGGAAGATCTGAGATGCAAGATCTGAGATGCAAGAAGGTAAGGTAAGCAAAAAAATTAGTAAACAACAACCTTACAAGGCAATTCCTTAAATAAATACATCTCTAGCTGTCTGTCTGTCCATCTATCTATCTAGATACATATGTATCTACTATTGCTTCTTTTCCTCTGGAGAATCCTAGCTGATGCAATCACCAAACACAAGGAGACACCCGTAAGTGAGAATAGCAAATCTAAATATTCATTATCTATATGAACTAAAAATAACTATTATTTTGTGGGCCTTAAAAAAAGATTTAAAAAGTCCTGGATAACAAGAGTATGTAAATCAAGAGAGAAATGTCTTTTAAGGGCCTTGCATAGGGATAGTTTAGAGAAGAGATTAAGATATTAACTTTAGACTTCATTAAATTATGTACATTGCTAACATTTCAAGTATAAATGAAATGAAATGAAATGAAATTTTATACTGAAAGTATAAAAATATAAAACTTCTAAACCAGTAGAGAGGAAGAATAAGAAAACAAAAAATGAATAAAGATACAATAAATGAGAAAAAAAATTGTACAATAATAGGACAAATGGAGGGAAAAGGTAGGAACAAATTTTAAAATATCTATATGCACAATAAATGTAAATTGACAGTACTTTTCAGTCCCAAAAGAGTGACAGGTGGGGTTTTTAAAAAAATAGCCAACACTTAAAATGTGTTAGGCATTGTTCTTAGTGATTTTTGATTGGTATACATTAATTTCTATCTCATCATCTCAGTTGTATTAGGTAGGTATTGGATTATCTCTGTTTCACAGAGGAAGAAATTGAAGAACAGAAACTTGCCTGTAGAGACACAGCTAGGAAGTGGTGGACCCAAAATTCAAGTTTGGGCAGTCTGGCTTGAGTCAGTACCTTCAATATTATGTCAAACTGTTCTCAAATATTTTCAGTGCTATGCTATTGACAGTAGACACACTTAAAATATAAGAACACCAAGAGGTTGAAGGAAAGCAATGGAAAAAGATATACAAAGCAAGTTCCTAATGAAATCTGGGGTACCTGTATAAACTTAAACAAAACAGATGTTTAAGATGAAAAGCATTATTAGGGATAGAGCGTCACTACGTGATGTTAAAAGGCTGACGTCACCAGGAACATAAATGCATGTACATTTCAATAAAATAGTTTTAAAGATGCATAAATCAAAAGTTGATAGAACTACGGAGAAAAATTGGTAAATCCACATGAGTGGGAGATTTAACACAATAAGTTGAACAGACCAAAAATTAAATAAGAATATAAAGCAGTACAATTAACAGTCATGATTTATTGAACGTACAGAAAACCCCAAATCTGACAATTAGAGAATATTTTTTTTCTTAAACATCCAAAGAACATTTATAAAAGCTGTCTATAAAGCAAGTCTCAATAAATTTCAAACAGTCATACAGACTATGTTCTCTGACAAGGCAATTAAATTAGAAATAAAATACAACAAAAAACCCTCTGAAAAATATATGAGCTTGCCAGATTTAAGAAATTGCTTCTAAATAATTCAAGGATCAAAAAAGAAATCATGCGAGCTTAAGTGTGAGAATAAATTAATGGTAATTAAAACACATGTACTACCTTCCAAAATTTATGAGATGCAATGAACATGGCAATATAAGGGAAACTTATGACATTAAATATTTATATTAAAAGAAAGGCTGATAAATTAATGAGCTAAGTATCTACCTTAAGAAGTTAGAAGTTAGAAAGTAGTTAGAAAGTTAGGAGTCAGATGCAGAAAAGAACACAAAACAACAATGAAAAAATTAGTGAAATAGAAAACAAACACACAATAAGAAGCTCAATAATCTCAAAAGCCAAAATTGACAAAACTCAGTGCAATTGTTTAAGAAGAAAAATATATTAGGAATAAAAAAGATCTGGATTGTGAAATAGAAAACAAACACACAATAAGAAGCTCAATAATCTCAAAAGCCAAAATAGACAAAACTCAGTGCAATTGTTTAAGAAGAAAAATATATTAGGAATAAAAAAGATCTGGATTAGGAAGATAAAAGAATATTTTGAACAACTTTATGCTAATAAACTTCTAGAGGAATATAACTTACCAAGATTCACTCAAAAGAGAAATCCCAAATAAGCCTATAAACAATATAGAAATTGCATCAGTAATTAAAATCTACCCACAAAAACCAAACCAAAAAGCCCATCAGATCAATATAATTTTATGAGCAAATTCTACAAACACTTGAGAAACTGAATGTTCCAATTTTATACAAATGACTCCAGATTATACAAAGAAGAAACATTATCTGATACATTCTACAGGCCACTATTACTTTCATATCAAACCTGACTAAGAATAAGAGAAGGGAAAAATTAAAAGCAATCTCACTCAAGAATTCAGATGCGAAATTCCTAAATAACATATTTGCAAATTGGGCTTATCCCAGGAATGCAAGGGTGGATTATCATTAGAAATTGATTAATGTGATTAACCTCATCAACCAATTAAAGGAGAAAAAAGACGATCATCTCAATAGACACAAAAAATGTTTTGATAGAAGTCACCCTCTCATCATTTATGAAAGAAAGAGAAAGGAAAGAAGGGAGGGAAAAAGGGAAAAACAGATAGACCTGGAATAGAAAGGGGCTTAAACTTTGGGTGTATGAACAAAACAAACTACAGTAAATGGCACATTTAATGATGAAATGTTAAGGTCATTCATTTAAACAGACTGTTCACTATCATCACTTTTCATCAGTACTGTACTGGAGAGGTTCTAATCAGAGTAGTAAGAAAATGAAATAAAAGTCATAACAATTGGAAAGGAAGAAACAAAACTATCACTATTTATAGATGATATGACTATCTAAGAGAAAATCTCAATGAATTCAGAGAAAAAGTATTAAAATTTTTTAATTATTAGAAAGTTTAGCACTATTGTCATATATTATCAGTATCCAGATTTCAACCGTATTTTTACAGAACATCAAATTCTACTGTTACCAATTTTAGTTTGAAAAAGGTTCGCCAGGTTCAGGTGCCAGAACTCATTTTAATTCTCTTGAAGAGTCCTCACAAGAGCAAAATACCCAGTTGGAGGTTCCCTGCTCTTTTAAGGAAAGCTTTTAACGAGGGTACTCAGTTAATTTCATCAGGAAGTTAGTGCGTGACATGGTTATCTGGTTGCTAAAGCTTGTCTAGGTCTATTTTTCCTGGAATATTTCAATATTATTAACCTGAGTGAAGACACAGAAGGTCAAAAAGGATAGGAACAATCCACCATTAAAAAGATGAAATTCAAAAGAATAAATAGGATTCCTTGTAATTAAGTTCAAACGACTGCTTTCAGTAAAGGATAAATGGAGAATTGGTTTAAAAAGACCTGTAATGATAAAAGTCCTGGGAGCTCTTGTCAATTACCTATATTTCCCTGGTTTAAAAAAAGGCAAAGGAAGTCTTAAATTGCATTCCTTAAAATATACTGTCTGCATCCACCCCATTCCGAAGTAGCCAGATGATAACATTTTAAAAGGAACATTGGAGAAAATTATGTTAAGTGAAATAAGCCAGACACAGAAAGAGAAATACTTCATGTCTTCACTCATAAGTGGGAGGGGGGAAAGGAAAAGAAAGGAAAGAAGGAAGAAAAAGAAAGAAACACAATAATACATTTAACTTTCAGAAGGAGAGAACAGAACTGTGGTTATTAGAGGAGGGAAAGGGGGAGAGTGAAGAGGGTTAGGGAGAACTTGGTCAGTGGAAACAAAGAACGAGTACAATTTATAATAATGAATATGCCAGCTATCCTGATTTCATCATCACATATACACGAATACTGATAGTCAACTCTGTATCCCATTAATATGTATAACCAACTATATTTCAATAATAAATAAATATAAAAAAGGAAGATTGGTAAATTAAAACAGGTTAAGAGAAGGGTGATAAGAACCAAATCATATGAAAAACCCAGGATATTCAGCCTGCAGAAGCAAATACTCATAGGGGACTCTGAGTGAGAGCTATCTACAAATATTTAATATGGGGGTCGCATATTTAAATACATACAGGATCAGTCAAACATTATAAATTATTGAAGTGGACTTGATGTAGTGAATATGTATATACCATGTAAAAAACTACAAACTCAGATTCAATTGTTTTTTGCCATTCAAAATGCCAATCCAACATTGACACAACTTCATGTTTTTTCAAAAGCTGAAAATATATTTTTACAATACATCTCCTGATTTTTAAAAGTTAAACTTTATTTTTATATTTAAACTTTCTTCTATTGGTGTAACCATGGGACTCTAGATAATTCCCACCAAGAAGAAGGCCCTCAGCAGATGAGCCCCCTGGACCATGAACTTCCCAGCCTCTAAAACTCAAGAAATATCTTGGGGACTTCTGGAAAAATGGCAGACTAGAGTGCCCAGGGCATGTTCCTCCCATAGAAAAAGATCAAAAAGGGCCCACTGCCATCACTGCTGTAGTCACTGGAGCTATTGTCCGGTCCCATAACTATCGACTATCACAGAGCAGGTTCCCGCAGAGCAGCAGTCCTGCAGGTGGCCCATCGCTGAAGCCACGGACTCTACAGATGTGAGGAAGGCAGCTGCAACCAGTGCTGCCACTGCCAACACCATGAGTTAACTCTGCTTCTGCCAACAACACTGCAGATAGAAGGAAGACAATTCAACTGCCCATGCCACTGCCACCCCCACAAGGTAAACACCTCAGATGTGAGGCAGGTGCAGCCGCTGGTGCCACTGCTGTCCCCACAAGGTAACCCCACTGCTGACAAGGACACAGAAGACACCAGGGAGGCAGTTGCAGGCACCAATGCTGGTGCCACAACTGCAAAGTAAACCCAGCTGCTGCTACAAACACCATAATAGCTGCACAGGCCACCACTGTGGATGTTGCAGCCAACTAAGTGGCTGCTACAACTGCCACTGGCACCGTCAGGCAGCCACCATCATCATGTGAGCAGCCAGCAGCTGCTGGAGACACCGCTTCCATGTGGGCAGCCCTCCAAAGCCACTCGCACAACCACTGCTGTTGCAAGTGTGGCCTGCTACCACCACCTGCTGACCAGGCAGACCACTGACCACTCAACTGCACTGACACAAGGAGGGTCACCAGCTAAGTCCAGGGAAGGAGAGTAACAGAAGAAGCAACTGCTCTATCAGATTACCAAACATCAATGTACAGATACTAGAAATACAAAAGAACAGGAGAAGATGAATTCAGAAAAGGAATAAAAACTCTCAAGTACCAGACACCATAGAGCAGGAAACCCTTGAAATGACTGAAAAGGAACTCCAAGTAAAAATCTTAAGTAACTAATGAGATGCAAAAAGGTGCAGTTAGATGATACAATGAACTGAGCAAAACTATCCAGAATATGAAGGAGTAAATTTACAAAGAGATTAATACTTTAAAAAAGAATGTAGCAGAACTCATGGGAATGAAGGAGTCATTCAACAAAATAAACACAACTGAGAGTGTAAGCAGCAGGCTAGAGCAAGCAGAAGAAAATTTCTGATCTTGAAGACAGTCTCTTCAAATAACTCAGGCACCCCCCCCAAAAAAAAATAATTTAAGAAAATAAAGAAAATCTAAGGGGGATAGCAGACAACCTTATGTGCACAAACATCAAAATCATGGGTGTTACTGAAGCAAAGAAGAAAGAAAAAGGCAGTGAGAATGAAATAATAGTGGAAAACTTCCCATGTATAGGGAGAGACACAGACCTTAAGATTTAGGAGGCTCAAAGATCCCCAAACAGATTCAATTCAAAAAGTCCTCTCTAAGACATACTACAGTCAAACTGGCAAAACTCAAAACAAAGAGAGAATCCTAAAACAGCAAGAGAAAAGTGTCAAGTCACCTGTTTAGGAGTTCCTATCAGATGAATAGTAGGTTCCTCAACAGAAACTCCACAGGCCAGAAGAGAATGGGGTGATATACTGAAAATACTAAAAGAGAAAAACTACCAACCAAGAATACTATACTCAGAAAGGCTATCCTTCAGAAGTGAAGGAGAAATATAGTATATTTCCCAACAAAAACAATGAGAGTTCAGCACCACATGACCAGCCCTACAAGAAATCATCAAGAGTCCTTCATCTGGAATCACTACCATGAATACAGATGAAAGAACAAAACCCACTGGTAGAAAAAAAATGAAAACAAGAAAGAGAAAGAAACTGCATCTTACTAACTCAAAAAACCAACAAACACTGAAGACAGACAAAGGCTAAAGAAACAAAAGATATTCAAAACATCCAAATGAAAATTGATAAAACACCAGGAATAAGACAATACCTTTCAGTAACAACCCTAAATGTAAATGGATTAAATTCCCCACTTAAAAGACATAGACTGGCTGATTGGATTAAAAAGCTAGGCCCAACTATATGCTGTCTACAAGAGACTCACCTCACCTACAAAGACACACACAGACTAAGAGTGAAGGGATTGAAAAAGATATACCACTCCAATGGAAATTAAAAATGAGCAGGATAGCTGTTCTTATATTAGATAATATAGATGTTAAACCAAAAACCATAAAAAGAGACAAAGAAGGGCACTATGTAATGATAAAGTGATCTATCCAGCAAGAAGACATGATCATAAATATATATATACCTAGCACTGGAACACCCAGATATATAAAGCAAACACTATTAGACATAAAGGAAGAGATAGACCCAAATGCAATAAACGCTGGGGAACTGAACATCCCTTTTTCAATACTGGACAGATCATAGAGGAAACAAATCAACAGAGAAACACAGGATTTAAACCATACTTTAGACCAACTGGACTTGGCAGATATCTAAGGAACATTTCATCCAATAACTACAGAATATACATTCTTCTCATCACCACACGGAACATTCTTCGGGATAAACAACATGTTAGGTTACAAATCAAGTCTCAACCAACCTTAAAAAATTGAAATCATTTAAAATATCTTTTCTGACCACAGATTAAACTAGAAATCAATAGCAAGTGAAACTCTGGAAACTATACAAAACATGGAAATAAAACAAAATGCTCCTGAATGACATATGGATCCAAGAAGAAATTAAACAGTTAATCAAAAAATTTCTTGAAACTAATGAAAATAAAGACACATCATACCAAAACCTGTGGGATACTGAAAAAGCAGTACTAAGTATTGCAATAAATGCTTACATCAAAAGAATAGAAAGATTTCAAATAAACAACCTATTGCTATACCTCAAAGATCTAGAAAAACAAGAACAATCCAATCCCAAAGTTAGTAGACAGAAAGAAATAATTAAGATCAGAGTAGAACTAAATGAAACAGACGCCCCCCCCCAAAAAAAAAGATACAAAAGATCAATGAAACAAAGTCTTTTTTTTTTTGAGAAGATAAACAGAATAGACAAACCATTAGCTAGGCTAACTAAAAAAAGAAGAGAGAAGACCCAATAACAAAACTCAGAAATAAAAAAGGAGGCATTACAACTGGTACTACAGAAATACAAAGAATCACTAGAGACTACTATAAAAACTACATGACAACAAATTTGAAAACCTGGAGGAAATGGATAAATTTCTGGAAATGTACAAACTACCAACACTGAACCAAGAAGAAAGAGAAAACCTGAACAGACCAATAACAAGCAATGAGATTGAAGTGGTAGTCAGCAGTCTCCGAACAAAGAAAAGTTCAGGACTGGATGACTTTACTGCTGAATTCTAAAAAACCCTTAAAGAGGAATTAATATCAATTCTCTTCAAACTACTTCAAAAACTTCAAACAGAGGACACTCTCCTGAACTCTATGAGGCCAGCATCACCCTGATTCCAAAACCAAAGATATAAGAAAGAAAGAAAACTACAGGCCAATATCTTTGATGAACATAGATGCAAAAATCCTGAATAAAATATTAACAAACAGAATACAGCAATACATAAAAAAAAATTATACACCACAATCAAGTGGGATTCATCTCAGGGATGCAAGGATGGTTCAACACACACAAGGCAATAAATGTGATACACCACACCAATGCAATCAAGGACAAAAACCATACGATTATCCAATAGTTGCAGAAAAAGCATTTGACAAAATTCAGGATCCCTTCATGATAAAGACTCTCAGCTAACCAGGTATAGAAGGAAAGTATCTCGACACAATAAATGCCATAAATAACATCAGTGACACTGTGTCTGTGAAGCCGCCACCGGGGAAGACCTTCACCTGAGTGTTCCCTGGACTTTGGACTTCCCAGCCTCTGAAACTGTAAGCAATAAATTTCATTTTCTTACAAATTACCAGTTCCAGGTATTTTGTTTTAAGCAACAGAAATGGACTAATACAAGCTCCCATTTCTAGCTCAGGCTTTGTATATGGACGGTCTTATCTGTGGTTCCTTTGATATTTTTCCATTCACCTTCCATCTTCTAGAACTTGAAACTATCATTCTCAATCCTTTGACCCTTTTTCCTATCCTTATAGTTATTTCAGTGGTATCTACGAAGAAATAAGTATGCTCAGTTGCCATCTTGAATCAGAAGTTAGATTTCCAATTTCTAATTAGTAGCTCATCATTGACTGGTGAGAGAGCAGGCATTCGCACTGCATAGGTCCAATGTATCTGTTACTATGTAATTCTAAAAAATAAAAACTTTCCATTATGGCTTACCTTACTAATTCACGTTAATTTATATTTTTCCAAAAGTGCAGTATTTTATTTTTAACACAGTTAATTGGCTCTAAATAGCTGAGAGTTGACAGTATAAGAAAAACAACCTTGTAAATTATATAGTACAAATTATTGGGTATGAGTAAAAAGAATATGGGATAGAATATGGGATAAAATAAACCATAGCTTTGCCATGAACTAGAGGAATCACTTCCCCTGTCTGAATCCCTATTTCCTTGGCTATAAAATGAGCATGTCAAGGGAGATTAATGCTCTTCTACCTTTTAGAGGTTTCTACCTTTTAGAAGTTGTGAAGCAGTTTATAAATCTACATCTTTTATGATTTTTGTCACATTACATTAACCTGATTGAGGAAAAATGCAAAAATTTTCTTAGACACAAGGTAAATAATATAATCGCCACTCTATATAGGTTTATGGAGTTCCTAATTGTACTAGAAGCAATAGTGGTAGTACTCAAAAGCAAAACAAGGCCTCCTCAATGTTTATTATACTCTACTTCAGTTCACTAACTTGCTTTGCTCAGTATGACCACCAATATTCCAGAACCCCCTGTCTATAGAGTTCAGCTTAGGCTTTTATGGGAGATATGACAGTAAGTAGGAGGCCCAGGGATAAAGGAATTGCTATGTCAAAGAAAGAACAAAGATTAAGAAGCAACTTGAATGAGTAGATTTGTCAAGGTTCAGGAATGGAAGGTTGGAAAGCCACTTAGCAGGTGGTCAGTGGGCAGGTGAGGGAGATACTATAATTGGTCTCCTGACTTACAGTTCCTCTTCCCTTCATAATTACCCTTGTTTTTGTTTAGATACCTATACCACTCCTACGTAGCACATGTACTTTGGGAGAAGCCAACTCCATCCCTAGTTCTAGCAGTCAGGCATATGTTCAGGCCTAAGTGAACCATAATCTTACTCACAGCTTTAAATTAATGGCCACATCAACCCCAAAACTTCCATATTACCTTCAAATTTCCCTTTTATTATTTAAGTAAATTTGCACAGGATTTTTTTTTGCCTTGTACAACTGGAAACATCTTAATATATCAGAGATGTAAAGACTCCTGATTTATAACAGAAACTTGAAAATACTCAAAAGATGAAGCCCAACTAAAGGCTAAATCCATATTCTTAATAGAAGTCATTGTTATGTGCACTTACTCTGAGGTTACAACTATTCTTGAGCCAAGTTACAAGAGTATGAATGCTTAATGTACAACTTTAGAAGAAATGATAATGTAAAAATAGCTATAATTGGGTGAACATACATTCTAGTTTGTTCAGGGCAGTCAAAATTTACTTTTGTTGTCCTGGCATAATGATTAACAGTACCCAATCACTCTCAAGTATCCCAGTTTATACGGTCACTCTGTCTCTAAAGCACGTTTTTGGATTTGAATATTACTATCTTTAGAAAAATAACACTAACCCATGGAAATTCCTAGAAGCCTCTAAAACTTATTAAGAGGATTCAATCTTTAAGCCCTGTGTCTGGCTTAAGAAAGAGGTGACAAGGAAAATGTCTATGTCTACAAAGAATCAATAGCTATGTGTCATTTTTACTGTAAACACATCACCGTCATTTCCTATCTACTGAACTGCTGCTATGTGGACAGATGCTCAGTCACGGGGATCCTCATTTATAGGAAAAATAACACAGTGCTTATGAAGACATAGCAGGGAGCAAGATTTGAAAGCACTGGTACATTGTACATTAAATAGGTATTTCTGCTGTCATCTGCCACCACATCTAAATTACCTCTGTAGTCCAAACTCATTTGAGTTTTACTTTCTTTTTTAGTCCTCTATTAAACTGGATTAGTACCAAAACAGTCTATTAATGACCAAACCTGATCAGAAGGGAGTTGGCAACTGGATCTAAAGCTCCCCAGGACAGGAGCTAGATGGAGTCAAGAAAGGATGAGAAGTACCTGGTACTGAACAAGAGGCTCTGCTTAGGGCATCCATGGCCCTTCTTAGCACCTTAAACAATACCTTTCATCTGTACCTTTGTGTTCTTCAACAGAAAATTCTACCATAGAAGTCATAAAAGCTTGGGAAAATAGCTAAAGCTTGTTATTGCTTTAGTACTGTTTTTAAAAACACATCTGTGTTCATTTGGCTTTATGATGCTGTGACTTTTGTCTAAACACACACATTGATTATATTAAACAAAGTTCAGGTGTGAGGCTGACATCCTCATTCCCCAAAACATCCATGCACTTTCAACGTCTTTCAGCACAGATGAGGTAGGGCTGGGGCTGCAATGTCATGCCTAACCTTGGCTTCAGATTTGGAACTAGTTCATGTGGAAAATGCAAATGAAACCGCTGAAGCAGTGCTGTAAAAAACAAGAACATTTCCATCCGAGCCAGCTGTTCTCCAATACAATGTCTTCTCCCTAGACAGAAAAAGCAAATATAAGAATTTTTAAAAGCTCACAATATTTACCAAAATTAATGTCTAATGTTTGGGTGACATTCAGAAAATTCAGAATTTAGAGAAAGTTAGAGGAACTAATGCTTATTAAAGGATTCTCTTAAATCCCAAAGAATAGAAATTGGCACTTCAGCTCCCAGAACCTATTCCTTTACCTTTTGTCAAATCATGGACTTCTGTATAATTTTAGTCCCATTTTCCACTTCCCCTGCACACTGCAACAGAGCCTAAGATATGCCATGAAAGATCTAATTTGAGGTGTGGCATTTTGTTCTGTAGATCCAAGACTAAGTGTGTATTTAGTTTTGACAGACTAAATGTGTATTCTTCCCCAGTGAAGAGGAACAGATTCTAGTCCACCTTCCATGGGTCTTGTGATCTGTCTACTTTTTTACAGCAGAAGCAATATTTTCCTAGTTGGAGATGAGTACAATAAACTGGAAGCCAAGAAAACTAGAATCTAGTTTTACTTCGAATTACCATGCCTTTCCCATTTTTGGATCTCAGTTTCTCAGGCTACCAGTAACTGACTTCTAGTTCTCCTAGTTTTAATTACAAGCCAAATATCCACAAGCAAAAGTGTTTCAGAAGTCAGAGCTTCTCAACTTCTCAACAATGTTTCTCTAGTTAATAAAGACTTATTTTGAGTAAAACAGGTGTTAATTTACCTTGAATTCAACCATTCTCTTCTGTAAAAACTAATGCTGTGTTTTCAGAGTTGGAATATTTAATTCTATAGCAGAATGCTTCAGATTAAGATGCTATACATGATAACTCATTGTTATACTTTATTCTAAAGTTATGCCCCTGTGAAAGTTCTCTTACCCAGGGAAAAAGGAACCAAAGCTTCCTTCTTGGCAAAATATCCACTGCTGTCCAGAAATCGCTCAGGATAGAAGACTTCTGGGTCTCTCCAGTACTTTTCATCAAAGTGCACAGAATAAAGATTTGTAATTACTGTTGTGCCTTTAGGAATAGAATAACTACGTACAACGGCATCTTCAGAGGTTGCATGGAAAATTCCTAATGGAACTATATTACAGAATCTTAAAACTTCATGCAAAACTGCCTCTGTATAAGGCATTTTGCATTTGTCGTCCCAAGAAGGCTTCCCATTAGGGCCCATAATTAAATCAATCTCTTTCTGAACTTGTCCTGTTAGAGAGAAAGTGTTCAAGTTATTATGCAATTCTTAGAATTACATCTAAATTATATCTAAAGTATTCCCTTTGGCATAAAACAAAGAATAACCTATAATAAACCAACAGGATACAGGTACACCCAGATTCAGGTTTTTCACTTTCTAGGAGTTCTATTTAAATATATGCCATATATCTTGTATTAACAGTAGCCAAAGCTCCGGGTAATTCTGTTGTGAAAAACACATTAAAAGTAGTAAGAGTAAAAACTTGATAAACCTAGAACTGGAGTAACATCACTCTCAGCAAGGAAAATAGTGAAGCTGAAACTTGAATTTAAAAAAGCAGGGTTTATATCCCAGCTCTGCCACTTTGGCTCAGACTTTTTCCTCATTTATAAAATAGGTATAATAACACCTATCTCAGAGATTTGTTTTTGTTTTTTTTTTTTAACATGAATTGAGATAACAGATTTGAAAACTCTTTATAACTATTAAATATTTCTCTTCTTGGCTAGTACAGCAGGAGTTCCTAAAGAAAATGCTGTGTACATGGTCTATGACACTAAAACATGTGAGATCCCTACATGTAGGGTAGACCCTGAGATCATCTAGAAAATCCTTACCTTGAATGTTTGGATAAAGGGCCATGAAAAGAATTGCCCACCGTAGCACATTGGTTGTAGTTTCAGTTCCAGCAATGATTAGTTCACCCACTGAGAAAATTAGGTTTTCTTTGGAAAAAGTAGATGATGGGTCATTTTTACCTTTATCCATCTCATCTAAATAAGCATCAACAAAATGCTGAGGTAACTGAGGCTTTCTGTTGACTGAAGCTTTTTCAATAAGTCTGGAGATAAAATCATAGACCACAGCTGCATTTCTAAATAGCTGCTGATGTTTTCCAAAAGGTAAGATGCCAATCCATGGAAAGGCATTATATAGGAAGACCGAGGCGCTGGCAGCTAGTTCCACATTTTCACTAAATAACTCAATCATGTGCTGAAAATCACTGTCTTCATAAGTGAATCGTTCTCCAAAAATGATCAAATTGGTTATGTTTGAAACAGCATTTGTTATTAATTGTTTAAAGTCAAAAGGTCTACCTTTGTATGTTTCAATAACATCAATAAAAAATTTGGTTTCTTCTAAGATTTTAGATTCAAAAGACTTTTGGCCATATCCAAAATAGCGAAAGCTGTTTACGGCTAATCTTCTATGGTCCACCCATCCTCGGCCATATCTGGAATTGAGTAAACCTGAAAGAAAACATATTAAAAATATTGCATAGTTCCTACTTCCCTGTATCCAACAGCTGAAAATACTGTGAAGTAAAAAAAAAAAAAAAAAAAAAGAATGGATGGTTAGTTAGTCTTTCACAAATTATCTTTCTATATTATTGGATGATTGTGTCCTGTTCTCTGCTACTCATTAGACATAGAATGCTATAACATAAGGCTTGTCTACTCCCCATCTGGGAGCTGACAGAAAAGACCTATAATTCTCCCACCAAAAGAACCTGGCCAAACTAGGCCCAGGTGATTTTATTATACTTTTTATTATACTTTCCACTCTTACTATGAGCCTAATTTATAAAAGACAAATGACTGCATGTTCTATGGGCAAAATTTTATCCTGGACTAAGTAAACACCTGAGAAATCATCCTTCTAGGATTAGAAATTTTCTGCTTAAAAGATACTGGATTTTAGAATATAAATTTCTTCCTGTTAAAGGCATATGATACCCAACAAGTTCACTATGGCAGAAGCAAGGTTAGCCTGAATGAGGTGCCAATGTAGTAGAAATTCTTAAGTCAAAAGGAGGACAAACACATAGTTCAAACTTTTCTAGCACTGATATTGCTCACCTTAAAATTTCAGAGTCTCCACAGTGTATGTGCTGTTCTGATATGGCTATTATGGAAATTTTCCCCTTTAAATTATCTACCAAGAAAGAAACCCAGCATCTTCAGTGCATATATTTATATATGTTCTTTATTTGAAATTTCATTCATCGCTAGGACATGGGTGTACCTATGATGAAAAATGTCACATTTTCTTGTGTACATAAAGTACATATAAAATTTACATTCTAACAACTTTTGTGCAACAATTTTTCAATTTGGCACTTATTAAAAAGTTAACCATATGTAATGGGGTCTTTAGTGCTGTGCAGCAATTTTATATTTCCATAATCTATTCCCTTTTCCACACTCCCAGATGACTATTCATTCAACAAATATTCATTTAATGTGTACTTATGGAACACCTACTATGTTCTAGACAGTGTTCTCCAGGAGAGACAAGCAACAAATAAATAAATTATATAGCAAGCAAGGAGATACCTATGTATCAGGGACAACCTCACTGAGAAGGTGACATTTGAGTAAAGACTTGTAGGAGATGAGGGAGTAAGACAAACAAATACCTGGGGAAAGATCACTGCATATGGTATAAACATACAAGAAGGTATAGAGGAGCACTGTTTATAAATCATATAGTGGTCAAGCTGTGTGCCTCGGCATGAAGTTGAGTTCACCCAAAGGGTGACTTTTTCCCATTCACACAGTGGCCTAGTGGTAGCCAAGATTTTTCAGTTCCAAGTTCAGTGCATATGTACCTTAAAATAACACATATAATTTTCTACCTATTTTTCTCTTACTGTTTTTTGCAAATCGTAACTCGAAAGCTTATTTTATCTCTCTTTATTATAAAAAGTATATAAATTTACAGCTCTGAAAAATATATACTTTGTCTCAAATATTACTCAGATCATATCACCTTTCATTTTCATCTTTTCTTTAAAGGTCTTCTATTATAATTGTGGCTTCCTCTGTGGCCTAATTGTTACTTAGAAGAGTATTTAAGAGTCTGGAGATTAGCTTTCTATTTATATTGTTGCTTTTGAGGATCATTATATTCTGGGCTGAGAATGTGGTCTTCAAAATTTGTGCTCTGAATTAATTTATTTGCTTTGTGATCTAATATAGAACATTCACTTTTTTCTTTTCAACTAATATCTTCCTTTTAGCCAATGTAAGCAAGATACTGTTAGATTTATTTTTGAAATTAAGTGTGAAGCTCTCATTAGAGAATTTAAGACACCACTACTGTAAAAATTCTTATACTATTAACTGTTAAAGCCACTGAAAACTGATTTCAACATTCTATTTTAAACTTTCTGTTGCAGTTTTCTTCTCACCAATTTTGTCAACTTTCAGCCTTTTTCCGTTATTGAATATGGAATCATCCAACTTGATCAACATTAAACACAGAGAATGCTAGTCCTTTACAACAACCCCATAACTCTCCATTTACATATCATAGTGATTAGTAATTAAGAAAGGCTGCTTCAGGTTCTGTAAGCTTATAAGTAAAATGATAGTAAAAGTGTCACCAAATATTCAAGACTGGCTTCAAAAAGGCACTTCTGATTCAAAACTGCATGTGTGTGTTTCTAACTTGTTTCACAAAACC
The DNA here is from genome assembly GCF_000696425.1 of Galeopterus variegatus. NCBI lineage: Eukaryota > Metazoa > Chordata > Mammalia > Dermoptera > Cynocephalidae > Galeopterus > Galeopterus variegatus. Next base: position 108,343 of record NW_007730547.1, read on the forward strand.
TGCAGTTATTAAGTACTAAATCTTTAAAATATTATTTACAATCTTTATTAGAACTGGATTACAATTGAATTAGCATGTACTGGACTAAAATAGGAGTGTAATGCAGCCTGCAAGGTCCTCAAATACCAAGTTCTCTATGTAAGTAAGTAAGTAAATAAATTCTCTTAGTGTAAAAGAATCCTAACTTTATGTACTAAAATAACTTAAAATGAGGAATGTGATTTAAAATAGTTTAATAAATCATTAAATAGGTGAAAATAAACATACCTCCCATTTTTGTCATCTTCATGAATAAAGGAAGGCTTGGTCTATCTGCAAAAATTTCACTTTGATGAACAAGGCATTCCTTTACTACATCATAGCCATTTAGAACCACAGCTGATATGCCACCAAGATCTAAACTGAAAATCTTTGAGAAGAGAAGAATAATGCATTTAAGTGGTAGAATGTATGGAGAAATATAACTACGAAAATCCACATATGCTAAACCCATCTCTCCTAGTATTTGTTTCTTCCCTGAAAATGTAGGCATTTCTTACCCAACTGACAATGTTTAGGGTGCCTTCCTCTAAAAGACATGTCAAACAGTGTGATTTCATAACATCATTCAGTGCCTGAAGTCATAATCTTATAAATGGAAAGAGTACTGGACTCAGGAGGCCTGGGTTCTAGGTTAAGATTTGCCCATAAACAGATATAAGACCCTGGGCAGAATACGTAATAATTTGGGGGCTTCAGTGTTGCCACAGAGAATACTGTCATGTACCACATAATGAAGTTTTAATCAATGATGGACCACATACATAATAGTGGTCCCATAAGATTATAACACCATATTTGTACTGTACCTTTCCTATGCTTAGATTACATGAATACAATTGTGTTACAACTGCTTAGCATATTCAGTACAGTAACAATGTACAAGTTTGTAGCCCAGGAGCCATAGGCTATACCATCTAGCCTAGCTATGTAGTAGGCTATACCACCTAGGTTTGTGTAAGTACACTCTATGATGTTTGCACATGATGAAATCGCCTAACAATGCACTTCTCAGAATGTATCCCCGTTGTTAAATGACACATCTTCAAGTCTCTTCCTCTCCCCCACAAACTAGCTTTACCCGTAATTTTTCACTATCTCAGGTACTGACCAGTCCATCTGTCCTTCAAGTTATTCAGGCCCAAAATCTTGCCGTTGCCATGTTGACTCAATATTTTTTCCAAATCCCACATCCACCTGATCAGCAGTCATGTTATTTATAATTTTAGAATATAAACAGAATCTGACAATTTCTTATCACCTCTATCACTGTCACTCTGATCCAAACCACCTGCATTTCTCCCTTATGTTATCACAATAGTCTCCTAAAAGGCCTCCTTAAATTCATCCTTGTCTCTTTATAGATAATTCTCAACATGGCACACTCCTGCTTCATGGTCTTTTTACTTGTTCTTCTCTTGGTCTGGAATGTTCTTCCTCTCGATATTCTTATAGCTTGTTCCTTCATTTCCTTTAAGTCTTTGTTCAGAAGCTGTCTTTGCAATGAGGGCTGCTCCGCCTAAGCAATTTAAAATTTGACCTTCAAGCATCCTCCATATCCCTTACCCTAATTTGGTTTACTTCATACTCTACACTCTTCCAACATACTTTATAATGTACTTATCATTTTTATATTGTCTGTCTTCCCTGCACTAGAATGTAAACTACATGAGAGCAAGGATCTCTGTTTTGTTAACTGCTATATCTCTAGTACCTAGGACAGTACACAGCATAGGATCACAACCAATAAATATATGCTAAAATTACTGAATAGTCATGGAGACATACATGTAAGCATTTTATTACAACATCATGGCCAGAGTTAATAACAGATGAATGTGCAAAGTGCTGTTCATGAAATCTATGGAGTGACTAGCACACTCTGAACCTTTGCTTGGTCTGCTTTCTCCTTTGGAATATTTCCCTTGACTGCCACACTATCCAAACCATACCAAGCCGTTAGGGACCATCTTCCATGAAGCCTTCCTAGGTGTGCTCCCTCTTTCTCTCTCTGCTTTGAACCACCACAGCACATGCTTAGAAGCTCCCATGGCACTTATTTAACACTACTTTGAACCAGAAACATACATATTCTTTTCTTCTACCTCTTTGCTAAATTATAAACTCCTTAGAAGCAGTGATTTCTTCTTTTTCATCTTTGAATCCTCCATAGAATCTCATTCAGTGGCTTGCATAAAGTTCTCAATAAATTCTTGTTGTACAAATAAATCAGTAAGTTGTAAATTCTACTTGCCTTGAAGTAAAGAAATTATTTTATTGTCCTTAAGTGCATTACCTAAAAAGAATCTGAGAAAGTTACTTGCATTGGCTTTGCTAGCTAGGGAATGCTTCCCCAAATCTAGATTAAGATTAAAGTCACTGCAGAAGCTTAAACATTCAGAGTGAATCTCCAAGGAAATGGTAATTTTGGGTGTGAAACACTTTCTACTTAAGATTGCCTTTAAGGGCTGGCCTGGTGGCGCGCTGGAGAGTGCGCCGCTTGGGAGCGCGGCGGCGCTCCTGCTCAGGGTTTGGATCCCATGTGGAGTCTGGTTCCCGCTCACTGGCTGAGCGCGGTGCGGGCGCAACACCGAGGGTTGCGATCCCGTTGCTGGTCCCCGGTGCGGGCGTGACACCAAGGGTTGCGATCCCGTTACCTGTGAAACACTTTCTACTTAAGATTGCCTTTAAGGGCCGGCCTGGTGGCGCGCTGGAGAGTGCGCCGCTTGGGAGCGCGGCGGCGCTCCTGCTCAGGGTTTGGATCCCATGTGGAGTCTGGTTCCCGCTCACTGGCTGAGCGCGGTGCGGGCGCAACACCGAGGGTTGCGATCCCGTTGCTGGTCCCCGGTGCGGGCGCGACACCGAGGGTTGCGATCCCGTTACCGGTCAGTAAAAAAGACAAAAAAAAAGGGAAAAAAAAAAAAAAGATTGCCTTTAAGATGAATGTGTAAGTCATGAGGATTGGCTGTCTTTCAGCAATTATAAAGGAGGGACAGTGATGTCATTAAGATGGTGGAATAAACAATTCCCAGTGTTGCTCCTACCCACGCGTGACCAATTTACTACTATTAAAAAGTAAAAACTACCAATATGGGACAGCTGGAGCTGAAGGAAGAAGAGGAGAAACCTGTGGAGTTCATGAAGGGGCAAGAAGCCACAGCAAGAGGGTGTAGAAATGGTGCCTATTGTTCTGAGCCCTGGCCGCTTCTGAGCCATCCTGGTAGGGCATGGGGGTGGCTGCTGCACATGGACCAAAGCTGGAAAAAGCTGCAGTGACACCCTTCACGTAAACCTGCTTGGAGCCTGCAGGGGAGAGGAGGGCTTTGGAGCACACCATAACAGCCCACAAGCCATAAAGACAACTGGCAGGATTCCCCTGGGCTCGCATAGGAGCAAGCAACTGCAGCTGACTGGCATAAGGAGCTGCCCAGAGGCTGGTGAGTTATCATGAGGGACACATACATGGCCTATACCATGGGAAACACTTGGAGTGCAGGAGAAAGGTTGGCCCTCCAGAGGAACACTGGGAGCAGGGAGGGCAGCTGGTCTCAGTGGAAATTGGTCAGGGCGATAGAACTGCAGCAGGCACCATCTGCAGGAAACTCAGTACCAGGCTGGAATTTCCACACAGCCCAGATCCAGAAGTGATTAATGATCCCACAAAAAGACTTCCCCACAGAATCAGCAGCAAAGCAGCAGTTTAGCTCAAGTACAGAGCTCAAGGTCTTACCTCCACAGGAAGTTCTTCCAAGTCATGAACTAACCACAGGACAGCACACTAGTTCCTATGCACAGTCTAAATGGCAGTGATAGTTATTAATCCACCACAGAAGAGAAAAAAAAAAAAAACCCAAAACCCATAAACTAGAGACAAAGCTCTGATAACCACCTATAAAACCTAGAAGAGGTGGCAGTCTCCTCAAATGCCCAGGCATCAATGTAAAGACACAAAGATTGAGGAAGAACAGAGAAATATATCACCAGCAAATGAAACAAAGTACCAGGAACAGATGCAGAGGAACAGCAGATCTATGAAATGTCTGACTGAGAATTCAGAATAACCATCTTAAGGATGTTCAGGGAGTCACGAGAAAATACAGAGAGAAAATTAAATGTATTTGAAAAAAAATTCAGGAGGAGAATGAGAAATTTGATAAAGAAATAGGATCAATTTAAAAAACCAAATAGAAATTCTAGAAATAAAGAATACGTTATCTCAATCGAAAAACTTGACAGAAAGCTCCAACAGTAGACTTAATCAAACAAAGGAAAGAATCAGTGAGCTCACAGATAAAACACATGAAATTATCCAGAGGAGCAAAACCAAAAAAAGAATAGAAAAAATGAAACAGAAATACAACAAATATGGGACTCCCTCCCTCAAGCGAAATAACCTCTGCAAAATTGTCATACCTGAAGGAGAAGAAAAAGGAAAAGACCTAGAAAGCATATTCAAGGAAATAATGACTGGAAATTTCCCAAGTATGAAGAAAGGTGACAGCATCCAGATTCAGGAAGCTCAAGGTCACCAACAAAATTCAATTCAAAGAGGAATACCCCAAGACACATCATAATCAAATTATCAAAAACGAAAGACAGAGAGAACACAGAAAGCAGCAAGAGAAAAAAACAAAACAAAACATAACATTCAAAGGAGCCTCACTATGTCTCTCAGTGGATTTCTCAATAGAAACCCTACAAGACAGAAGAGAATGGGATGATATATTCAAAGTGTTGAAGGAAAAAGACTGTCAGCAAAGAATTCTGTATCTGGCAAAACTAACCTTCAAATATTAAGGAGAAATGAAGTGTTCCCCAGATGAACAAAAGCTAAGGGAATTCACCAACACTAGGCTTGTCTTTCAAGAAATGCTGAAGGGAGTTTTTCAATCTGAAAGAAAACAACACTAAAGAGTAGCATGAAAACATTTGAAGGTACACAACTCATTAGTAAAGTAAATATACAGACAACCTCAGAATACTCCAATGCTGTAAGGGTGTTGAATAAACAACTTATATCCTTAGTATAAAGACTGAAGGATAAACCTAACAAGACAATAACATATACCATACACAGACAGGCAATATTAAAAGATGTAGCTTGGAACAACAAAATGTCAAAAAAGGGGAGGTGGGGATGACACCAAAGCATTGAGTTGGCTTTGTTTTTCCTTTTTCCTTAGATGTCAAGGTTGTTATTAGTCTAAAGTAATTTGTTATAACTATAACATGTTTTTTGTAAGCCTCATGGTAACCATAACACAAAAACTTATAAGAGACATACTAAGAATAAATAGCAAGAAATCAAACATAAAGCTAGAGAAAACTACTCAACCACAAAGGAAGACAGTAAGACTGAAAAAAGGAAAAAGTATCCACAAAACAACTGGACAAAAATAGCAAAATGGCAGTAATGAGTCTCTATATATCAATAATAACCCTAAAGATAAACGGATTAAATGCCTAATTAAATGACACAGTTTGGCTGAATGGATTATAAAATAAGAACCAACAATATGTTGCCTATAAGAAAATCACTATCTATACCCAGTTCAGCAATGACCGGGCCACTGCTGGAAACCCCCTGGTCTCCCATGCAGGAATGAGGGGGATGCCACAGGCCTCAGTTCTGCCCCTCCTCCTTTCTCCTTCTCCCAACCTATTTCCTCTCCCTTTCCCCCCGAGCTGCTCCACAACATCATAGAATGTAAAAAAAAAATAATATTAATAAATAAATAAACTTTAAAAGAAGGAAAAAGATATTTCATACAAATGGAAACAAAAAAGAGCAGGAGTAGCTATACATACATCAGATAAATTGACTTCAAGTCAAGGAAAGCAAAAAAAAGATAAAGAAGGCCATTTATATATCGATAAAGGGATCAATTCAAGAAGAGAATATAAAAATTCTAAATATATATATACCTATTTAAACAAAGCAAATACTATTGAACCTAATGAGTGAGATAGACTATAACACAGTAATAGCTGGGGACTTTAATACTCCACTTTCAGCAAAGGACAGATCATCCAGACTGAAAATTAACCAGGAAACATCAGAATTAATTTCTACTGTAGGGCAACTTGACCTAACAAACATTTATAGAACATTTCATCCAACAGCTGAAGAATACACATTCTTCTCAGCAGCACATGGAACATTCTCTAGAACAGACCATATGTTAGGACACAAAAGAAGTTTCAACAAATTTTTAAAAAATCAAAATCATATCAACTACGTTATCTGACCACAATGGAATAAAACTAGAAATTAACAATAAAAGGGACACTAGAAACTGTACAAATATATGGAAATTAAACAATATGCTTCTAAACAACAAATGGGTCAAAGAAGAAATCAAAAGGAAATTAAAAAATTCCTAGAGACAGATGAAAGTGGAAATACAACATAGCAGAACCTATGGGATATAGCAAAAGCAGTTCTAGGAGGGAAGTTCACAGCAAGAAATTCCTACATCAAAAAAGAAGAAAGACTAAATAAACAACCTAAAAGTACACCTCATGGAACTGTAAAAACAAGAACAAATCAAACCCAAAATCAATAGAAGGAGAGAAATAACAAAGATCAGAGCAGAAATAAGTGAATTAGGGATTAAAAAAAGATACAAAAGACCGATGAAACAAAGAGTTGATTTTTTGAAAAGTTAAACAAACTCAATAAAGCTTTAGCTAGACTAACAAAGTAAAAAAGAGAGAATACTCAAATAAATAAAATCAGAAATGAAAAAGGCAACATTACAACTGGAAAACCTAGAAGAAATGGATAAATTCCTGGACATATACAACTTATCAAAGTTGAATCATGAAGAACTAGAAAACCTAAACAGATCAATAATGAGTAATTAGATTGAAGCAGTTATAAAGTCTTATAACAAGAAAACCCCAGGACCAGCTGGCTTCATTACTGAATTCTACCAAACATTCAAAGAACTAATACCAATTTTTCCCAAATTCTTCCAAAAATTAAAGAGGAGAGAATTCTTCCAAACTCATTCTATGAGGCCAGCATTACCCTCATACCAAAACCGGAAAAAGACACACCAAAAAAAAGAAAACTACAGACCAATACCCCTAATAAACACAGATAAAAGATCCTCAACAAAATACTAGCAAAGAGAATCCAACAACACATTAAAAAAATCATACACCATTATCAAGTGGGATTTATCCCAGGGATGTAAGGATGGTTCAACATATGCAAATCTATAAACGTGATACATCATATCAACAGAATGAAGAAAAAAACCCATATGATCATTTCATTAGATGCAGAAAAAGCATTTGATAAAATCCAACACTCCTTCATGATAAAAACACTGAACACATTATGTATAGAAGGAATGTACGTCAACACGATAAAGGCTATATATGACAAACCCACAGCTAATATCATACTGAACGGATAAAAATTGGAGGCTTTCCCTCAAGACAAGGATGCCCACTTTCCACACTCATTCAACATATTCAACATAGTAGTAGACGTTCTAGCCAATTCAATAATGCAAGAGAAAGCAATAAACAGCATTCAAATTTTAAAGGAAGAAGTCAAAGTATCCCTATTTGCAGATGACATGACCATATACATACATAGAAAACCCTAAAGATACCGCCCCAAAATTACTGGAACTAACACATGAATTCAGTATAGTGGTAGAGAAGTCAAAGTATCCCTATTTGCAGATGACATGACCATATACATACATAGGAAACCCTAAAGATACCGCCCCAAAATTACTGGAACTAACACATGAATTCAGTATAGTGGTAGGATACAAAATCAACACATGAAGACCAGTAGACTTCATATATGCCAATAACTCAATAGCCAAAGTAGAAATCAAGAAAGTAAACACATTCACAACAGCTACCAAAAAAATGAAATACCTAGGAGTAAATTTAATCAAGGAGGTGAAAGATCTCTACAATGAAAACTATAAAACATTGGTGAAAATAACTGAAGAGAACAAAAATAAATGGGAAGATATCTCATGTTCATGGGTCAGAAGAATTAACATCATCAAAATGTCCATATTACCCAAAGCAATACATACATTCAACACAATCCCTATCAAAATACCAATGACATTCACAGAAATGGAAAAAATGATCTTAAAATTTGTATGGAACCACAAAAGACCCTGTATAGCTAAAGAAACCTTGAACAAAAAGAACAAAGTTGGAGGCATCACACGCCCTGACTTCAAAATATACTGTAAAGCTATAATAACCAAAACAGAATGGTATTGGCATAAAAACTGACAAACTGACCAACGGAATAGGATAAAGAGCCCTGAAATTAAACCACACGTTTACAATCAACTGATTTTCGACAAAGGTGTCAAAAATATACAATGAGGAAAGGACAGTCTCTTCAATAAATGGTATAGTCTTTTAACAACTTATATGAACTTTGAGACTGTCAGAATTGGGAAATATCTCCAAGATAATGGGAGTCCTTTGGGGGTGTTTCGCCACTAGGATAAAGATCAAATGCTGCTGTAGCTTAAAGAGTTATCAATATACGTCTAAGGCAGAGTCAGGCAAACAATGGCTACTCTTGAGTGAATGTGTCTTTTTCATTTTTGCTCCTTTCTGTTTTTCCTCTGCCCCCTTTGCAGCTAATAGCACAGTTTAACCATTTCTGGGCTGCGGTGTCTCCTCTGTAAAATGGGGGAAACCAGAGTACCTACCTCATCGGGTGGTCGTGTGTTTTAAATGAGTGATCAGTTGCCAGTGAGAACGTCACCACTGGCGCATACTAAGTATCTGCTATGAGGATGTTCCGGGCCAGTGAGAACGATATTGCCCACTGCGCTGTAGGACTCGCGCCCCTGTTTCTAGTCATTAATTCATTCACACTGTCGCAATCATCTACCAGAGCCTACTTGTCGCCCAGGGGAGTTCACCTGCGTTCTCCTTCAGTCCTCACAGCACATGCCTATACCAGTTCGTCAACTGCAAACATCGGAAGAACCTGTTATTAACTGTTAACTTGGTCCTGGCACTCACAGCGCCTCGCTTTTCCCACAGGCCGAGGGCTGGAATCTAACCTACACGGGGTCCTGCATCTCCACAGACCTGAGACGGTGCGACCCGGGTCCGGATCCCCTGCTGAGCGCCGGACGCGACGGCGCAGGCGCGGGAGCTCGAGCTCGCTCCGCGCCCGCCCCTCGGCGGCGGGAAAATCTGGCCAGGATCGCCTCAGGCGTCGGCCGGAAGTGGGGCACCCGGCTGGGGCGGGGCTGCCCCGGCAGGGGGTACTGCGTCCAGGACTTCTCCCTCCGGAAGCGGGCTTCCCTCAAAGGGGAACGTTTGGGGCACGCCGCGAGGAAAGTCCGGGCCAGCCCCGAGGACAGGACGGCGGCCCTCCCTGCCCGCGGCCCGTCGGAGCTGTACCTCGCCGTACACCCGGCTCTGCTTTGTCATGTAGACGTGGGGAAGCTCAGCTGAGGCGGCTAGGGAGTAGATGTTGCCGATAAATGGCAGCCCCGGCGGCCCCGGGGGGAAGCCCATCGGCCGCCTCTGCTTCAGTAGCTGGCGGACCCCCAGAGCGAAGAGCAGCAGGAAGAACGCACCGCCGAGCGCTGCCGCGCATGCCTCAGCTTCCCGAAGTTCCCACATCGGCCCGGGCTGGGGCTGCGAACCCCACCGCCGCCCTGCGACCCGGGCGCTCCCTCCAGCCTTGCCGCACTCCCATTGGCCCGATACCCTGAGGTCCTGCCCTAGATCCATGGCCATTGGCTGTCTGAGTGCAGGGCTCTCGGGCCCCTGGGGATAGTAACCCCTTGGCTTTATCCAGCTGAGTCTTCCTGGCGCCGCTGTGGATCTGTTGCAGCACTAGGCGAGCACCAACCTGGCAGGGCACTGAGCCTGGTCTCCAAGGTGTGGACACCAGGGACGTGTCGGGACAGCCCGCTCTCTGGGCTTGGTGGATCCTGCCTCCCTGGGAGCTTCCCTTTCTTAGGGTGTCTTTTAAAGTACCAGGTCTGCTTATTTCGGACTAGGGAACCTGGGGAGATTATCAGCACTGCATCCTTTAGCTGAACCTGACAGTTTAAAGAATTTCCATTAGAAAATTGACCCCTCAATATAAGAAGAGAATCTTACTACTTGTTTTCTAATCTATTTTTCTCTTGTTATGAGGCATTTTTGTGTGATCTTCTACGAACTGTGATGATTGAACAATTTATTTATATGATTAACTCAGTTTTCCTATCTTTTGACCCCTCTCTGGTCTTCCCAAACCTAGTAGTTACTTACTGGTAATCACGGAGGACTCTTGGCTGAAGTTGCTGAGGGATAATACTTACTGTTCAAGCTTCTGCCTCCAATACCTAGAATTAGGCAACTGATTTCATATATATATATATATTTTTGATAGCATGGAACACTTTGTTTTCAGCTTCTTAAAATATATATGATCTTTTAAAATATATATGACATCTTTTAAAATATATATGATCTTCATAAACCCCTTTTAATTATTTTGACATATTAAACAAATGCAATGTTATATTTTCCCTCCCCTGCCTCTCCCTTTATTTATTTATTTATTTTACTTCTCAATGTACATTGTAGTTGATTTTCATGCTGCTTTACCCGTTCCTCTCCACCCCTACCCTCCCTCCCCCCCATCATATCTGTTCACTTGACTTAAAGAGTTCAAGGAATTTTTTGTAGTTATTCTGTCTTCCTCCCTCCCGATTTGTTTGTGTGCTTATTTATTTATTTTTAGCTCCCACAAATAAGTGAGAACATGTGGTATTTCTCTTTCTGTGCCTGACTTGTTTCACTTAGTATAATTTTCTCTAAGTCCATCTGTGTTGTTGCAGATGGTAGTATTTCATTCTTTTTTATAGCAGAAGTAGTATTCCATTGTGGAGATATACCACAGTTTCCTTATCCACTCATCAGATGATAGACATTAGGGCTGATTCCAACTCTTGGCTATTGTAAATAGAGCTGCAATAAACATTGGAGTACAGGTATCCCTTCAGCATGATGATTTCCATTCCTCTGGGTATATTCCCAACAGTGGAATAGCTGGGTCATATGGTAGATCTATCTGTAATTGAGGAAGCTCCATATCATTATGTATAAAGGCTGCACCGTTTTGCAGCTCCACCAACAGTGTATGAGAGTTCCTTTTTCTCCGCAACCTCTCCAGCACTTATCATTCTCAGTCTTTTGGATGTTAGCCAACCTAACTGGGGTGAGATGGTATCTCAATGTGGTCTTGATTTGCCTTTCCCAGATGCTGAGTGAGGTTGAGCATTTTTTTCATGTGTCTGTTGGCTATTCATATATCTTCTTTTGAGAAATAACTATTCAGCTCCTTTGCCCATTTTTAAATTGGGTTATTCGGGTTTTCTTGCTGTAAAGTTGTTTGAGTTCCCTATATATTCTGGATATTAATCCTTTGTCAGATGTTTATTTTGCAAATATTTTCTCCCATGCTGTTGGTTGTCTTTTTACTCTGTTGATTGTTTCTTTTGCTGTGCAGAAGCTTTTTAGTTTGATATAATCCCATTTGTTTATTTTTCTTATAGTTGCCTGTGCTTTTGGGGTCCTATTTATGAAGTCTGTACCCACTCTTACTTCCTGGAGTGTTTCTCCTACGTTTTCTTTAAGGAGTTTTATTGTTTCAGGATGTGTATTTAATTCTTTAATCCATTTTGAGTTGATTTTGGTATATGGTGGAAGGTATGGGTCTAGTTTCATTCTCCTACATATGAATGTCCAATTTTCCCAGCACCACTTGTTGAAAAGGCAGTCTCTTCCCCAGTATGTAGATTTGCTGGCTTTGTCAAAGATCAGATGGCTGTAGGCATGTGGATTGATTTCTGGGTTCTCTATTCCATTGATCTGTGTGTCTATTTTTATGCCAGTACCATGCTATTTTGGTTATTATAGCTTTGTAATATAGTTTAAAGTCAGGTAGTATTATGCCTCCAGCTTTATTTTTTTGCTCAGGATTGCTTTGGCTATGCGTGGTCTTTTGTTGTTCCATATAAATGTCTGGATAGCTTTTTCCATCTCAGAGAAAAATGTCATTGGAATTTTGATGGGGATTGCATTGAATCTGTAGATCCCTTTGGGTAATATGGACATTTTCACAATGTTAATTCTTCCAATCCAAGAGCATGGGATATCCTTCCATCTTCTTGTGTCTTCTTTAATTTCTCTCAACAGTGGTTTGTAGTTCTCTTCATAGAGATTTTGCACATCCTTGGGCAGCTTTATTCCTAAGTATGTTATTTTTTTTTTTGGTGGCTATTGTAAATGGGCTAGCTTTCTTTGTTTCTTTTTCTGCATGTTAACTGTTAGAGTATAGAAATACTACTGATTTTTGTGTGTTGATTTTGTATCCTGCAACATTGCTGAAATCAGTTATCAACTCTAGGAGTTTTTTATAGAGGCTTTAGGCTGTTCAATATATAGGATCTTATCATCTACAAACAGCGACAGCTTGACTTCATCCTTTCCAATCTGTATGCCCTTTATTTCCTTCTCTTCTCTGATTGCTCTGGCTAGTACTTCCAACACTGTGTTGAATAGGAGTGGTGAGAGTGGGCATCCTTGTCTAGTTCCTGTTTTTAAGGGGAAAGCTTTCAGCTTTTCCCCATTCAGGATCATATTGTCAGTGGGCTTATCATATATGGCTTTAATTATATTGAGATACTTTCCATCTATGCCTAACTTGTAGAGAGTCTTTATAATTCTGTTTTTATTTCTGTTTTCTTTTGGACAATTCTGCTCAACACAGCACCTACCAGGTTTGTGACTCTTCTAAAAGCCGTCCTCTAATTGTGATTTAGCAATGGCAAGAGTTTTATGGTCCTCATTAGCTTAAAGTTCATTCATATAACAAATTTATTGAACACTTACCATGTTCCTGTGTCCTACACAATGGAGATACATAGGGAAATAAGAGCAACAAAGTCCTGTTGCCTTTTGTTGCTTTGCCCCCCACAGATTGGTCACCCCACTTCCCCTGGGTAACGGAGATGCAAAGGATTACTCAAAGCCTATCTCTTCTGAGCAGTGAGAAGCCCCAAAGTGGTTAACTTCCCTGGGACCCTCCAGCAAGAGGCAATCCTTCCTTGGGAAATTAACACTGAATTGGGGTTCTCTTCCTGCATTTATTTTCCATACCAGGAAGTTACAGGAAGAGAACAAAGGTAGGGTTATAGTTTAACAATATAGGCTGGTAACTTTCAGTGAAACAAGCCAGATGACATTCCAGTAAACAATTAAGTGATCTTACAGCAATTTCTCAGTATCTTTACATAACAATCAGTTACTAGTCTGTCTTTGAGCAAACCTGCTGCGCCACAATTCTTACCTTGCAACAGAGACTCAGTAGCCTGGGGAAAATTTCCAGTCCTCCACAAGGTCAATATCTGAAACCACAAGGCTTTGGAAAACCAGGCACTGTGAAGTACATATGCTTTTTAGTATATTCCACAAAGTCCCAACCCTCCTATAACTTACATCCTTGTGAGAGGGAAGAGCAATAAACACACAAATAAAATAGGTAATCATAAGCAAATGAAAATAAGTGTCACAGAGAATGCCTGGGGTATGGGGAGATACTTTAGCAGGTGAGGGGTGTCAGGGAGACTCTCATTAAGAAGATAATATTTGAGCTGAGATCAAATGATAAAGAGGTGTATTAGTTTTGTACTGCTGCTATAACAAGTTACTACAAACTTAATGGCTTAAAACAACACAAATTTATTATCTTACAATTCTTGTGGTCAGAAGTTCAAAAGGGTCTCCCTGGGCTAAAAGAGAGGTATTGGTAGGGCTTTATTCCTTCTAGAGACTCTCGGGGAGAATCAGTTGCCTTGCCTTTTCCAGCTTCTAAGAGCTACCCACATTCCTTGGCTCATGTCCCTGTTCCTCCATCTTCAAAGCCGTCAATGTCAGACTGAGGCCTTCTCACATTGCTCCCTCTCTTATTCTCTTTATTCTGCCTCTCTCTTTCACTTACAAAGACCCTTGTGATTATATTGGGCTCACCTGAATAATCCAGGATACAGTGAAAGTTTTCAGAATCAAAATGGAGTCACTTGTGTAAAAAAAACAAATGAACAAAAAACCCTGACAAATAGAGCCAGGGAAAGGTCATGAAGGGATAGGTTCTCATGCATGCATGCCTGATAACAAGCACTATCACAAAGGATTCTGCAAAGCCACAACCTTGCAGAGGCTATAGCAACCTCACATGAAGAAATACTTCTTCAGGGACATTTGCCCAGTAATTGTCCAACCTTGGACTGGTATTACTCTTGTAATTGATCCTTGTGCCCAAGGATAGCTATCCCCAAACAATTATGTAATTCTCCATCATTTTTCTTTTAAAACCCTTTCTCTTCCTTTACCTCCCTGAATACATGCATAGTTTACTATGACACATGTATTTCCGTTGCAATGTTCCATTCCCAATTAAACTCATTATTCTTTCAGAGAGCCTCTCTCTGTTTATTTAACAATAATCTCCCCATCTTAATGTCAGCTAATTAGCAATATTAATTCCATCTGCAACCTTAATTACCCTTGCTATGAAACCTGACATATCCACAGGTTCTGGGGATTAGGATGAGGAATATCAGGGAAGAGGAACATTATTCTGCCTATTACAGGAGGGAAACCTGAGGAAGATCTGGGAAAAAATACTTCAAACACAGGCGACACCAAGGGAAAAGGCCTCATATACTAAGGAAACCCTGTTCTTTGTGTTTCCGGTTTCGCTACATCTCTCATGCGAGGACACTGGAGATGAAGTCAGTTAGTTAGTTAGTTTTAGAGTTTTTCTGTTTAACTGATGTGTGGCTGTTCCACCAGGGTCTGAAGTTACAGCCACAGAGTATGTTTCATAGGATCTCTAGCCTCGGAATATCTACCTACTGCCTATTACAAATGCCTGATATATATGTTTAGAAATTTCCTAAAATTCTAATTAATCAAGAATTGTCTAGTAAAATGGAAACAATTGTGAGACACTGTTGCTAAACTTAGTCTCTAATTTCTTACCAAAAACCAATGAAGATGACACAGGATGAGTATTGGGGATTCAAGTGGGGGACAATGATCCTGAGGCACCAGCCACTAGAGAATATCACCTACTTATCAATATGCCTGAGGCCAGCCCTGCCTTCTCCAACATCATCAGGCTTACAGTGTCTGCTCTGGCCACAGCTGTTGTACAGTACAGGTACTCAGTTCAGGAGTGGCCCCCTTTCATCATTTATTTTCAGAAAGGGTTAATTTTCTTTCCAAAAATATTCTCCAGCTCACTGAAATTAAGGAGCATTCCTTCTCTGGCATTCTTCCTGGCTGCATTAGCAGAGGAGAGAGCTCAGAGTTAACCCTGACGCAGCCCCTGTCTGACAGCACTGATGAGATGCCCCCCCCTCCCACTGCTCCTTGGGGTATAATACTGAGGGTGGGGATTCTCAGGAATATTTGAAAGTCTTTCAGAACACAGAGACTTCCCTGTAACCATTCATCATGTTCTCTCACTGCTCAACAGAGAAACAGCTCTCCGCATTCCCCTCTCTTCATTTGCTCTGAGCGATAGAAAACCGTCAATAAGTTCATCCATGGTTTTATTAGGACGGGGATGTTTGGGGGAACAGGAAGTGAAGGATTTCACTGTTTCATGGCAGGATCACTTCTTCAGTGTGCAGGATGGAGTGGGTGAACATCCTGTGCAGGGCTCTGCCATTTCTGAGTGTGGGATGGCAGTAGTTTCAACAGAGAACAGTGCTGCTGTGCCCCAGTGAGAGCCTTTTTCTGGGCCTTTGGGAACTGTCCCTCCAGGACTCATCCTGAGGGGCAGCGTCAGGTGAGAGTGTCTCCTGGGCTTCCTTCCAGTTCTTGGATGGCTGTGGCCCTGGCCTGGGTCTTAGGAGCTCTCCCCATGGAGCTTCCCCAGTACAGAGTGATGCAGCCAACACAAATTAGCCTCCTTTACACATTCCATTATGTGCACTCATGGTGTATTTCAGCAAAAGGAGAGGAAGGGAGAGTCACAGGAAATGCCAAGCCGAGCCATATTGGAGCCTGAGGCAAAAGAAAAAAAATTAATCATACTGATCCTGCCTTATTAAAAATTTGATATCTTGTTCATCATGGATTTTTGCCTCCATTTTGATTTTAAAATGTTGCATTAAAATACTATCTTGATCGTGAGCTTTTTGGTGTTCTCTTAAATTTGGCTTCTGAGATGAATTACTCACTTGCCTTACCCTAGTCCTGACCAAATGACAATTTTGGTTACAAAGTAGGGTGTAGGAACTGTGCTTGCCTACTTGGATATTCATGGTGCACTTAGGAGCCAGACACTGAGATGGGGCTGGCATACCAGGGCACCTCTGGGTGGGATTTGAGGATACTTATCAAAATCTCCCTTTGACCTCTTAAAAAAGTCCTCCCCATCCCATTGTCTGAAGTCAATCTCCTCAAATTAATTTATATGAATTAAACATTCCCCAGAGCAGGCTGAGTTGGAAAATGCAAACCCTGGTGGTGAGAGAGTACAATGATAGGAAGATCCTAAACTGTGCTTGTATGTGAATGAATTTATTCCAATATTTGGAGACAATGCAGAATAGAAGGCATGGTAACACTGATCTTTTGGAGGTGATGGTTTGGTGGTGGGTATGAGGATTTAAAGAAAGGATGCAGAAAGGAAAAGGAGGGTTCCAATGAGAAACTTCTTTCCCCTCACAATTTTTCCAAAAGCTAGATTGACTTAGAGAAATCACATTTCTCAGAACCAGGACCATTCCTCCCATTTCCTGGGGATGTTCAGCCAACCAACCCCCTGGCACTTCCTCTGTTACAAAGTGTTACAGCCGTGTTACAGCGAACTCTCAAGGACAGGTAGGACACCAAGGTTTGTAGCAGGAAGCAGAGTTTATTGATGTTGGCAATGGCTCAGTGGACTCATGTCACAAAGGCTGAGCCCCGAACACAGTGGGGCTATTTCTTTTATATTGTTACACTTCTGGTTTTTACCGTGGGTAAAGTGGTGACCTTACATGGTTATAACTTATGTTTAGGTGGGAAAAGTTCCAGGTCTGCTAGCCGTTTCAGCAGGGTGGGAAAGTTAAATGTTGCATCAGCCATTGCAGCAGAGCAGCTGGGCATATACGATAGCAGGGCCAACTGCAATTGGGAGAACAGTCAGGAAAACATGGGTGCCTCACCTCCCCTCCCCTCCAGTTCCACACTGGATCATCTTCTGTTCTTGACATCTTGTATTCCTTTCCTCATGTTTAAATAGAATAGAAATCTAAAAGTGGAAGAATATTTAGTGACTATCTTGTTGAAGACCCTCTTCCAAATGTGGTAACTGAGAGTCGAGGAAATTTTATGTTCTATTCAAGGTTATACAAGACAGTACCAGTTGAATCAGAATTCTGGGCTCTGGAATTGCCATGTGTTCCTTCAGTCATTCATTACAAAATTATTGAGCACCTACTAATTAGGTGCTGGGGTTATAATGAGGACCAGTCATGGTCTATACTTTCCTGGGGTTTACAGTTTGTTGAAGGATGTAGACATCAATCATATAATCACAAATAAATTTATTATTACAAACATTTATTTTTCAAGGAGTAAAGAAATAGTTCTATAATTATGCATAACACAGGAATTGTGATCAGTCTTGAGGAGTCAGTAATTGCAGTCTGGAGTGCAGAATCAGCTTATATCCAGGGACTAATCTTCTCCATGATCATGTTCACAGCAAGTTTTACTGAAATGCTTTTCATTAATTGGTCTTATATGGGACACTGAGTCCCATAGAAGAAAGGAAAGGAAAGTAACGAAATCAATTTTTTAAAATTCACGAATATCACTCAGAAAGACATTTAAGTCTTTCCTATTTTGAAGCCTTCTTATGCTTGCAAATGATTTTCAAATGATTTTTATAAACATTCTTCTATTATGCTTCTGAAAACAGTAGATTAGAAGAAACAAAGTAAATAGTAGACTGAATTGTTATCAGAGATAATCATGCCAACAATGCCAGAAATGATATTTGACAATATGATAATGAAAAAGGAAACAATAATTATAAAATATGGTTGTAAGAAACCAAAAAGCACAGCAGTCTGGGATCATTTAGGGTAGGAAATATCAATCCCACACATCTCAGAGCCTGACAGCATCACATGTAGAACAGCAGAACACATTAATTCATGTTCTTATTAAATGAACACTCTCATCAAAGAAGATTAAAGTTATTTTAAAAACATTTTAACTTAAGAGTGCAGAGGAAGTGTGTAGTGTATTTCTGAAAGATTTGGCTAAGCTTCTAAAACAGAAACAAACAAGAAAAACCACCAAACAACCTGACCCCAGCACTTGAAGGATTAACTTCAGTTATCTAGAAAATGTCCTTCAGGAGCCCTGACACCCTGACAATGACAATGAATGAGGCCTCACAGCCTTGGCTTGCCAGTGCTGTGGCCCAGATGCCCCAGCCCCTCTCCCCCTGGTTTTATAGGTCAGTGCTCTCAGAGGACACAAGAAGAAAGTCATCTAGTCTTTGCCTCCGAACCAAAATATAATTTTAATCATCATGGAATATAAATTGAGAAATTCTTTGATATCATTTGTGGAGCTTGCCTAGCTCTCAGACTGAACCAACTGGACCTGCATCTGGGAACTATATCTTGAGCCATCAAACTCAGCTCATTTTTTCCAACGACTTTGACAATATCTTCTGGTTTTCAGTAGAGGCATTTGTAGGTGCCTGGTGGTATAGAAGGTTAATTTCTCTTGGGTTTTTGAGATCAGCATTTTAAGTGTGAGGTAGGAAGTTGAGAATTTTCTGTGCCTGCAGGAAATAGAGAGTCAGTCAGACTTCCCAAGGGAATACCTGCTTCCTACTTTCTGCCTGTCCTCAATCCACCCTCCTCAGGCCTGCCTCTACTGGGGAGACTTAACCGAATGATTTGGCTCATAGTGGCCTCTGCCTCTGAGCCCCTCCAGCATTTATACTTATCATTTAACTCAGCATTCACCTTTCAGTGCTTTCTCCTTTTCATGAGTCATTTCATGAGAATGACCTTAGACTTCTGGAGGGTAAGATCCTTGTATTATTATTCTCCTGAACCCCAACACCCTAATACATGGTTAGGCACACAGTGGGCCCTAAACCTATGCTGGATGATTGACTGGGTCTACCCTGAGATAGTCTCCCCTGTCAAGACTTCTCTTTAGAGAGCCCTCTGAGGGGAGTATGTCAAGTGAATTTGTAGGCTCCAACAGGAGATGTATTTTGCGTCTAGGTGGATTTATCAGGCAACCATTCTGGAAAGCTTTTATGTACAGCAAGACATGATGCTATCCACAGAAAACTTGTTCTCAGAGAAGCAAGGGCCCACACATAAATGCAGGCCTGTATCAAAGAAGCAAATATGAGCCCTACTGTCTGAAGGACATAGTGCTTCTCACCTCCTTTTCCTATATCTCTGAGAATTGTGCACTTTTCTCATCAGGGGGATGGAGCAGTGATTCTCTTCATTACACAGTATAATGCGTACTATGCACTACAGTGCCTCCTACTACAATGACACACCCTTGCATCTCCTAGCTATACTCCTGGAAGGCATAGAATGACCTGGTATTATAGAAAGGTAGTGTAGGGTTGACATGGCACAACGTTTATAGCAACTTTATAGAATTTCAAAATTGGAAGGAACATGTGGAAGCATTAAATCCAAAAACGACATTTTACATATGTGGAAGCTGAGCCCCTGAGTAGACAAATGACTTGCTCAAGGTGACATATTGAGTTGGTGGCAGGAACAACAACAAAGTGTATTGACTCCTGGAGCTGTGCACTCTCCATGTTTTCAGGCCAGCTCAGCTGTGTGAAAGTGAGTGTAAACCTAAGATTTGATAATGGGAGGCACTCCGATCTAATGTCATTTGCAGTTGTTTGAGTTCCAATTTAAGCAAAACAGATTGATTTGTTTAAGCAGATTTATCAATACAGAATAAAATGTCAGAGAAATTTTCTGCTATTGCAAAATTTTTTTCTCTTTTACTTTAATCAATTTAATTATTTCAGAATTTTTATGATTTACTCTGAAATAAATGGGTAAATACATAATTTTCTGCTGTAAAACTGGAAGTTTCCCACAGAGTATCTTTGGGTAATTTATGTACTGTCATTGTGCCTTTTATTACAAATCAGTCTGGTCCAAGCAGAAAGACCTGGCCATATTTTCTTTTGAACACATTCATTGACCTAGAGAACCAGGTGTCTTAGCAAATATGGCAGAAACATGAGAAGTCTACAGACTAACATATTTTAGTAAAAAGCCTATGGTGGGAGTGTATAAATGTTGATTTGTAGATTTAAACAAATTAAGAATATTATCACTGAATTCAAATTTAACAATTCATAGGCTATAAGTATCTCATTTTTAGTTTCAAGTTTTAGTTTGGGCATTTTTCATAGAATTTATGTGTTGACATCTTTAGAACACAATCTTACAATTAAGGTAATAGTGAAACTTGCAGAATTTTCCTGTGTTTGTTTGTGATAAAGCTATATAAATAGTGTAATGATGAACAGGATTTCTTCAGACAGGATTCTCTATGTCGGAAATAATTTCTTTCATGTAAATTTTCAAAATTAGAATTATTAGATCACTGCTAGATCACTAAGCAGAATAGCCATCTGGGTACCCTACTACCTGGATTTGATGGTACCCCCAAAGACAAGTGCCATATTTCTCTCTGATAATATCCTAATATATATCAGGCTAGCAATCATTTCCTTTCCTTTCTACCCTCTCTCTTAGTAGGCACTTTGATAGAAGGCTTTTGGCTCTCTCCTTTGAAAACCATAATCTCTGTACAGTTTGAAACACTGCAGTTAATTAGAGATCTTCAAACACTGTCGAGATAGAGGAAGCACCAAGCTTAAAAAAATATTGTCTTGCTCACATATAAATTGATCCCAAAGCAGTATTTTTTTTTTTTTGTCTTTTGTCTTTTTCCGTGTCTGGCAACGGATCGCAACCCTCAGTGTTGCCCCCGTACCAGACCGGGACCGGCAACGGGATCGCAACCCTCGGCGCTGCTCCCGCGCCTCGCTCAGCCAGTGAGCGGGAACCGGTCTGTATGTGGGATCCGAACCCTCGGGCGGGAGCGCCGCCGCGCTTCCCAAGCGGCGCACTATCCAGTGCGCCACCGGGCTGGCCCCCAAAGCAGTATTTTAATGTAAGCTCTGAAACAGTTTTTCAGTAACTATTATTCTAGGGCAAATGAAAAATTTTGAAAAAAAATGTATTTTGGCTACATGATATATCTTACTCAATTTCAGAACTTCAAAATAAGCTCTCAGCTATGAACCTAGTAATAACCTATAACTTACATATAAATTTAAAATCAAATTTAAACCACTCATTTTGTCTCTGTAAAGTTTTGTGTGAGTGTAAGTATGTGTGTGTGTATTCTGGAAGTAGTGGTATTAAATTTTCAAAGAAAACAACAATGTGTTTAAAAAAGATATAATTAATTAATCCTCTCAGACTATTTTAGAATATATTGCAAAAAGGAACCTCCTCTATTTCGTAATTAAATTTTGAGAATTGGTCATTACTGCCCAAATAAAAGTTATAAAAATAGTCAAATACAAAACTACAAGTAAGATAGTTATGGACATAATACTTTTACTATTAAATAAGCTCTTTAAGCAGGGGAGGCTGAAACTCCGCAGAGACCACACACCCTGCGGTGCTGGCCCGCGACCCAGCAGGTAGGCCTCACATCTCCCACCCGACTCCACCCCCGGCCCACCTGAGTGTGCACAAAGCAGGGAGACGTCCAGCAGGGGAGGCGGAAGCTCCGCAGAGACCACATGCCCTGCGTGCCAGCGCATGAGCCAGCAGCCTGGCTGAGTGCGTGTGGAGCAGGGAGACGTCCAGCAGGGGAGGTGGAAGCTCCACAGAGACCACACAACCTGCGGTGCTGGTGCATGACTCAGCAGCCTGGCCGAGTGCATGCTGACCAGAAAGGCGGCTCCCTGGAGAGGCCCAAGACCCAAGGCAACCACGTGCCCGAGGCACCAGCAGGCAACCAAGCAGACACTGAGGTAGCCATACCAAATTGGCAACCCCAGCAACATCCTAGCCATACAATCGTGTCAAACCAGTAAACTGTGACACCCCTACCATAATGACTGAACATCAAAGGAAAGATACCAGAAATATGAAAAATCAAGAAAGTACACCACCAAAGGGTAATAACTCTCAAGCTCTAGATCCTATAAAACAAGAAGCCCTTGAAATGTCTGACAAAGAATTTCGAGTGATAATTCTAAGGAAACTGAATGAGATACAAGAAAACTCAGCTAGACAACATGATGAAACGAGGAAAAGCATACAGGACCTGAAAGAAGAAATGTACAAGGAAATCAATGCCCTGAAAAAAAATGTAGCAGAGCTTGCTGAGCTGAAGAATTCATTCAACGAAATAAAAAACACAACAGAGAGTTTAACCAGCAGGCTTGCAGAAGTAGAAGAGAGAACTTCTGACCTTGAAGATGGGCTGTTTGAAATAACACAGGCAGACAAAGGAAAAAAAAAAAAAAAGAAAAAAGAATTAAAAGCATTGAGGAAAATCTAAGAGAGATATCAGACAACCTTAAGCACTCAAATATCTGAGTCATGGGTATTCCAAAAAGGGAGGAAAAAAGAGATTTTATTGAAAACATATCCAACAACATAGTGGCAGAAAACCTCCCAGTTATTGGAAAAGACACTGATCTTCAGATTCAGGAAACTCAAAGTCCCCAAACATATTCAACCCAAAAAGGTCTTCTCCAAGACATGTTATCGTCAAATTGGCAAAACTCAAAGACAAAGAGAGAATCTTAAAAGCTGCAAGAGAGAAGCATCAAATCACCTATAATGGAGTGCCAATCAGACTAACATAAGACTTTTCATCATAAACCATAAAAGCCAGAAAGGAATGGGATAATATATTCAAAATACTAAAAGACAGAGTTTGCCAGCCAAGAATACTCTGCCCTGCAAGGCTACACACACAAGCTCCAAAAACTGAGCCAAGAAGATGTAGAAAACCTGAACAGACCAATAACAATAAAGAAGATTGAAGCTGTTATCAGAAGGCTCCCAACAAAGAAAAGCACAGGACCAGACAGATTCACAGCAGAATTTTACCAAACATTCAAAGAGGAATTGACACCAATTCTTTACAAACTATTCCAAAAGATTGAAATAGAGGCAAATCTCCCAAACTCATTTTATGAAGCAAACATCATCCTGATACCAAAACCAGGTAAAGATACAACTAAAAAAGAAAACTATAGGCTGATATCCTTCATGAATACAGAGGCAAAAATCCTCAATAAAATACTAGCTAACAGAATACAGCAACACATATGTAAAATTATACACCATGATCAAGTGAGATTCATCCCAGGGATGCAAGGTTGGTTCAACATATGCAAATCAATAAATGTGACATACCATATTAATAAAATCAAACACAAGGAACATATGATCATCTCTATTGATGCTGAAAAGCATTTGATAAAATTCAACACTCATTCATGACAAAGATCCTCT